>NC_137984.1:54802300-54949800 GCF_963924665.1 Micromys minutus | reverse complement strand
ATTTCCTCCTCATGTGTGTATATATGTGATGATTTTTGTGTGTCTTTTTCTGAAATGCCAGTGTGAGGGGCGATCTAGGTATCCAAGGGAACTGAATGTTGATTAAAATATACAGCTGCCTACTGCTTTACACATGTAAAATGTTGATGACTACCAAAATTAGTGTGTTTTGGGAGTGCTGGAAAAAAAAAAACATGGCCAATTCTTCACCTTTTAAAACATTTATCTTTTCATTAATTCAAATATAAGTTCAGTTTTTTTTGTGATGAAAGTTTTTACATTTGACACAAAATAATTCAGGATTATTATCAACATATAATTAAAATGCATTTTTAAAATGTAGCATCTAGGAAGAGCGGAGCCTGGCCCATCTGCCACCTGGAACGGCGGCTGGCTCATAGAGGCTGAGCAACTGGTGGGCGGGAGACCTGGGCTGCCAGGGAGCATAGAGATCTCTGCGGAGTGCACACGGAAAGTGCACACCCTAACTTGCCCTGCTCTGCCTTGTCCGATCCAGCGATTGGGAACAGAAAATTAGAACTTCTGTTTCCACCCGGAAGCGACTTCAGGACGCAGAGCGGAGCCTGGCCCAGCTGCCACTCTCAATCCTTAACATATATGCTCCAAATAAAAAATCATCCACATTCATAACAGAAACCCTACTAAAGCTCAAAAAATACATTTCACCCCACACAATAATAGTGGGAGATTTTAATACCCCACTCTCACCAATGGACAGATCATGGAAACAGAAACTGAACAAGGACACTGCAAAACTAGCAGACACTTTGAACCAACTAGAATCAATAGATATTTACAGAACATACTATCCTAAAATAAAAGAATACACCTTTTTCTCACCACCCCATAGCACCTTCTCGAAAATTGACCACATAATTAGACACAGAACGAGCCTCCATCGATATAAGAAAATTGAAATACTCCCATGCATCCTCTCAGATCACCATGGTCTACGGCTGGTCTTGAACAACAACAAAGACAACAAAAAGCCCACATACAAAAAGAAACTAAACAACGCTCTGCTAAAGGATAGCAGGGTCAAAGAAGAAATAAAGAAAGAAATTAAGGACTTTCTAGAATTCAACGAAAATGAAAACACAACATACCCAAACCTATGGGATGCAATGAAAGCAGTATTGAGAGGAAAACTCATAGCCCTAAGTGCTTCCAAAAAGAAACTTGAGAGAGCTCACATCTGCAACCTGACAGCACAGCTAAAAGCCCTAGAAGAAAAGGAAGCAGATATACCCAAAAAGAGTAGATGGCAAGAAATAATTAAAATTAGGGCAGAAATAGACCAAATAGAAACAAAAAGAACCATTGAAAAAATCAACAAAACCAAGAGTTGGTTCTTTGAGAAAATCAACAAGATTGATAAACCCCTAGTCAGACTAACTAGAGGGCAAAGAGAGAGTATACAAATTAACAAAATCAGAAAGGAAAGTGGGGACATAACAACTGAAACTGAGGAAATTCAAGAAATCATCAGATCCTACTACAAAAACTTATACTCCACAAAATTGGAAAATCTGGAGGAAATGGACGAATTCCTAGACAGACACAAGGTCCCAAAGTTAAACCAGGACCAAGTAAACCATCTAAATAACCCTATAACACCTAAAGAAATAGAAGAAGTCATCAAAAGCCTCCCAACCAAAAAAAGCCCAGGTCCAGACGGGTTCAGTGCAGAATTTTATCAGACTTTTATTGAGGATATAACACCAATACTCGCCAAACTATTCCAAAAGATCGAATCAGATGGAATATTACCCAACTCATTTTTTGAGGCTACAATAACCCTCGTACCTAAACCACACAAAGACCCTACAAAGAAAGAGAACTTCAGACCAATCTCACTTATGAACATTGATGCAAAAATACTCAACAAAATCCTTGCAAACCAAATCCAAGAACAAATCAAAACGATCATTCATCATGACCAAGTAGGCTTCATCCCTGGGATGCAGGGATGGTTTAACATAAGGAAATCCATCAACGTAATCCACCATATAAACAAACTCAAAGACCAAAATCACATGGTCATCTCACTAGACGCTGAGAAAGCATTCGACAAAATCCAACACCCCTTTATGTTAAAAGTCTTGGAAAGAACAGGAATCCAAGGCCCATACTTAAACATAATAAAAGCAATATACAGCAAACCAACAGCCAACATCAAACTTAATGGCGAGAAACTTGAAGCAATCCCACTAAAATCAGGGACTCGACAAGGCTGCCCACTCTCCCCCTACCTATTCAACATAGTACTGGAAGTCCTGGCTGGAGAAATTAGACAACAAAAGGAGATCAAGGGGATACAAATCAGAAAGGAAGAGATAAAAACATCACTCTTTGCCGATGACATGATAGTGTACTTGAGTGACCCCAAAAATTCCACCAGAGAACTCCTACAGGTGATAAACAAGTTCAGCAAAGTGGCTGGATACAAAATTAACTCAAACAAATCAGTAGCCTTCCTATACTCAAAGGACAAACATGTGGAGAAAGAAATTAGGGAAAAGGTACCCTTCACAATCGTCACAAAAACTATGAAATACCTTGGTGTGACTCTAACTAAGCAAGTGAAGGACCTGTATGACAAGAACTTCAAACCTCTAAAGAAAGAAATTGAGGAGGATCAGAAAATGGAAAGATCTCCCATGCTCATGGATTGGAAAAATCAACATCTTAAAAATGGCCATCCTACCAAAAGCAATCTACAGATTCAATGCAATCCCCATCAAAATTCCAACCTAGTTCTTCATGGAATTAGAAAGATCAATGTGCAATTTCATATGGAATAACAAAAGGCCTAGAATAGCTAAATTCATCCTCAACAACAAAAAAACATCTGCGGGAATCACTATCCCTGACCTCAAGCTATATTACAAGGCAATTGTGCTGAAAACTGCATGGTACTGGTACAGAAATAGGCATGTGGATCAATGGAATAGAATAGAAGATCCAGAAATGAGCCCTCATGTATATGGTCACCTGATTTTTGACAAAGGTGCAGTAAACATTCAATGGAAAAAGGACAGCCTATTCAACAAATGGTGCTGGTCCAACTGGCACTCAGCATGCAAAAGAATGAAAATAGACCCTTTCTTATCTCCTTGTACAAAGCTCAAGTGTAAGTGGATCAAAGATCTCCACATTAAACCAGATACGCTGAAACTATTAGATGAGAAAGTAGGGAAAACCTTAGAACACATAGGCACAGGAGAAAATTTCCTGAACAAAACACCAATGGCTCAAGCTCTAAGGTAAAAGATTAACAAATGGGACCTAATGAGATTGCAAAGTTTCTGTAAGGCTAAGGACATTGTCAGGAAAACAAAACGGCAACCAATAGAATGGGAAAAGATCTTTACCAACACCACATCAGATAGAGGCCTAATATCCAAGGTGTACAAGAAAATCAAAAAACTAGACACCAGAGAATTAAATAACCCTATTAAAAATGGGGTACAGAGCTAAACAAAACGTTTTCAGTTGAGGAACACCGAATGGCCCAGAAACATATGAGGAAGTGCTGGACATCCTTAGCCATCAGGGAAATGCAAATCAAAACAACCCTGAGATTCCACCTCACACCAGTCATATTGGCCAAGATCCAAAACTCAGATGACTGCAGATGCTGGCAAGGCTGTGGAGAAAGAGGAACACTTCTCCACTGTTGGTGGGGTTGCAAGCTAATACAACCACTCTGGAAATCTGTCTGGCGATACCTCAGAAAATTGGATATAGTACTACCTGAAGACCCTGCTATTCCACTTCTGGGCATATACCCTAGAGACACTTTAATACACAACAAAGATATATGCACCGCAATGTTCATAGTGGCTCTATTTATAATAGCCAGAAGCTGGAAGGAACCCAGATGTCCTTCAGAAGATGAATGGATACAAAAATTGTGATACATATACACAATGGAATACTACTCAGCCACCAGAAACAATGACTTAACCAAATTCTTAATAAATGGCTGCATCTAGAGAATATCATCCTGAGTGAGATAACCCAGTCACAAAAGAACAGACATAATATGCAGTCACTGATATTGGGATGCTAACGCCAGAGGCTTGCACTTCCCCAGAAACAACCCACAGACTGTATGAAGTCCAAGAAATAAAGAAAACAAAACAAAACAAAAAAATATTTACAAAACAAAAAAACTTTAACTATTTCCATGTTACATTTTGTTTTACATGTACTTTAGCTCATTGTAACTATTAAGTTTTCAAGGCATACAATCAAACCTTGAAAAAATCAAGTACTGACTAAAAAATATATTTATATAGTTTTATGTAAAAATTATGTTAAAATCTGAAAAAAAAGTACTGACAAAAATTGTATAATTTTAAGCAAAAAATCTTTAAAATCTGTACATTTATCTTTGCTTTGTAAAATAAAGTTGTAAAAAAATAAAAAAAAAATGTAGCATCTAAAACATATATATATATATATATATATATATATATATATATATACATATATAACTTAGCCTTAATTATGTCATTAGTTACTATAAAGAGTCTCAAGCTCACACACGCACATATGAATAACATATTTTGTGTCTACAAACATAACAAATATATAACTTAATCTTAATTGTGTAATTTAAAGAGTCATTATATGATGATATTTGCATATCTTAAACACATACATGTGAGTAACATTTTCTGTCCACAAGCATACATTTTAATTACAAACACATGGCAAACAAAAATAGTTACTTCTAGGTTCTGCCTAGTGATGTCCTTATAATAGACATTTATTGCATTTCTTGGACACTACATATCCTGCTTCTTATAACAACTGTACCTTAGTTCTATCAAGACCATGTCAGTTCCCTTATACAGTGCAAGAAATGAAATCACCATCTGGTACCAGAGTTCTTCCACTGTCCTGAGAAAAACCAGTAACAGCATCTTATACAAATGGTAATAGAGATGGGTTCATAAGCGTTACGGTTTAAATGTTAACTAAATGGACCCAGGTGTCGGCTTGTACAGTGGGTGCCCAGCTGGTGGCACCATCTTCAGAGAGTGGGTGCTTTTAAATATAGTGACTTCCTGGAGTACATAAGATGATAGGGTTGGGGCAAGGTGATAGCGTCTGAACTTGAGGATTATATTCCAGTTGTACCTAAAGTCTGAGCTCTCTCTTCTTTCTTTCTTTTTTTTTTTTAAACTTTATTTTAAAAAACAAAGATAAAAGAAAAAAATTTAAACATTTTTGCATAAATGTAAAGTTCAGTTTTTTTTATTCAGGTCAATATTTTAAAAAAAACCTATAAACACCCAAAAATAACACAATCAAAAACTTATGCCAGTAAATACTGACAAGAAAGAAAAGAAAGAAAGAAAAACAAAATAGAAAGTTAACAGGGTTACAAGTGAAGGTGGCATTCAGTGAGTCAGGCTCTGAAGCTGACAAGACAGTGAGAAAGAAAAGGAACCCTGGTAGGTCAGATTTGATAATTCTCACTAGGAATTAATACCACAATCAACTTGCCCAACACTCACAGATCGATTTTTTTTTCATGACAGAATATTTTTATTAGATAAGGTTTTACTCAAACCACAAAATGTACAATATTCCCCTTTTCTGCTGAGTGAGTGCTGTTGTCTTCTTCAGCAGGGAGCACCTCACTCCATGTGATAATCTGTCAAGCCAATAGGGTTTGAATCCCTGTAGAGATGAGCTGCAGGCATTTCTGGGAAGGACTATCTAGATTGGATTGAGTTGGGAAGACTCACCAAAGGAGAAATTATGCTGAGCACAGGCATTCATTGCTCTCTGCTCACCAACGTGATGTTTGTCTCTTGTTCCTAAAATGACAGCTTCCCTGCCCCATGGATATGTAAGCCAAAACAAACTTTCCTTTCTCTTTAAAGTTTCTTATCTCGGGCGCCTGTCACAACAAAGTAATGAATACAGAAAATCCGTAGCAAGCAGTGAG
This sequence comes from Micromys minutus, assembly GCF_963924665.1. Classification (NCBI taxonomy): domain Eukaryota; kingdom Metazoa; phylum Chordata; class Mammalia; order Rodentia; family Muridae; genus Micromys; species Micromys minutus. The sequence continues at coordinate 54,943,811 of NC_137984.1, read as the reverse complement.
ACTGTTGTCTGACCATGTAGTCGGAAAGCCTTTGGAACTGGAGTGCTGTAGGACTATGAAAGAATTTGGAACCTTGAGCAAGAAGACTCTTGACCCTTGTAAGTAGAGTGGAATGGTCCATGGGGGTGGTAGCCTGGAAGATGAGATTGCTGAAACATGAGCATAGAGACCCAGTTGATGGGACTTCAGAGGGAACAAGAACTTTACTAGGAGCTAGGCTGTGGGGCATTTGTATGATGACCCGAAAAAGAACCTGGCTGTGTCCCGAGAGCATGGGATTGAACTTGAAGGCAATGAACTAATTTGTCTGCAAGAAGAAATGTCGTGATAGGTGGCATTCAGAATGTCATACGATATCTACTTATTGCTCCTGTCTGGGTCTACAGGGAGAGGGAATAAAAAGCAGATCAGAAAGATGAAAAAGGTGTAAAAACATGGAAAGGCATCCAAGCAAGTTAAAAGTTTCAGACAAGGAAAATAAATGCATGTGGCAGAACATGTGTGGTTGTTAAACAGGTTAAAGAGAAGCAACAGTTGCTGCAGTGTGAAAATAGGAGGGGTGACCAGAGGGTAAGACTCCACCAACCAAAAGCTTTGAAAATGTGAATTCATTTGAAAAGATGGAACATTATCTGATGCTGCTGAAGAAACTCTGATCTTGGAAAGCAATCTCATAGAGAATTCTTTCCCCTGGGCCAGAACACAAAGGCTGCTGTGACTATAGTCCAAAATTCCATTGTGAGTTGGCGGCAGAACTTGTCAATACTGTAACATCACAGTACTGATGTGAACCATGCAGGGTTGAGGGGCTCATAACTCTTGTATCATGGTTCCAAAGATCCACTGAGGTGAGGAAATTTGTGGCAGAGTCTGAACTCCTACGAAAATGTCCTAAGCTTCAGTTGCATGCTTGAATTGCAGTGGATATTTTAAATGCCCAGGCTATGAGAAATCCTTCAAGGGAAGGTATAGGTATGGAGTGTTGGCCCAAGGAAGAAATTATGTGTGCTGTATGCTACAGAGTTGAAGAGATGCAGCTTCTCAAACCCTATACAGCCCAGATGATTCCATCAGGATCTCCAGATGCCAGATATAGATGCCAGGTTTAGTGGTTGTCCTGGTAAGTTTCTATATTGCTTCAATTCAATCATCTCTTGATTTATCCTCATTCATCCCTTTCAGTATGGGAATATTTACTCTGTGTCATTGTACATTACGGTGTAAGCTGCTTTTGACTGAATATGAGCTCCCAGTAAAGTAATTGTCTTGTGTCTCAAGTGAGACTTGAGTTTTTTTCCCTTAAGGCAGAGACTTATTAAAGAGTATGGGAACTTTTGAAGTTTACTGAGAACATTTTGCATTATAAGATGGTGTATTAGTTTTTGTTTGTTTGTTTGTTTGTTTGTTTTTCAACTTGAGGGCATCTGAAGAAAGGGAACCTCAATTGAGAAAAATATCTCCATCAGATGAGTCTGTAAAAAATCACATGGGGGCATTTTCTTGATTCATGATTAATGTGGTAGGGTCCAGTACCACTCCTAGGCATGCAGTTTCAGATTGCATGAGAAACCAAACTGAGCAAGCCACAGGGAGCAAGCCTGAAAGCAGCATTCTTCAATGACTTCTACTTCAATTCTTATTCCATGTTTCTCCTTTGAGGACATGACCTGACTTCCCTTCATGCTGAATTGCAATTAGAAGATGAAATAAGCTTCCTTCTTCCCCGGTTTCTATTGGTCATGGTGTTGCTATCACAGCAATAGAAAAGCACAGAAATACGGATGGCCTGTGGAGACAGGTTGGAAGGTTATGGCTTAAAAGTTGGTGTCAAGTAGACAAAAGGTGGAGTTATTATGGTTGATTTAAATTGTTAACTTGATAAAGTTTAGAATCATCATGAAAGCAAATTTCTAGGCCTGTCTAGTTAGCTTAATTGAGATGGAAAGACTCACCTTAAATTTGAGTAGGACTATTGTGTGGGCTTGAGTACTAAACTGGGTAAAATGAAGGAAATGAGCTAATGCAAGCATTCATTATTTGCTGGTTTTTGGATGCCATGTGACTGGATGTCTCCCGTTGTTGCTGCAATACTGCCTGAGGAAGACTGTGTCCCCTAGAACCATAAGCCAAAATAATTTCTTCTTTTTTCTTTTCTTTTTTAAATTGGATATTCTCTGTATTTATATGCCAGATGTTACCCCCTTTCCCCCAATCTCCTCTCCTCCCCCTCTCATTGTCTCCATGAAGGCAAGCCTTCCCTGGACCAAAGGCCTCTTCTTCCATTGATGCCAGAGAATGCTGTCTTCTGCTGCGTATGCAACTGGAACCATGGGTCTCTCCATGCAAATTCATTGGTTGGTGTTTTAGTCTCTGGGAGCTGTGGTGGGTTTGGTTAGTTGATAAGTTTTTCTTTCCCTAGGGTTTCAGACCCTTTCAGCTCCTTCAGTTCTTTTCTAGCTCCTTCATTGGGGTCCGTGTTCAGTCCAATGATTAGCTGCAAGAATTGTCCTCTGTGTCAGTATGGCTCTGGCAGAGACTCTGAGGAGGCATCCATATCAGATCCTTGCCAGGAAGCACTACTTGGCATCAGCAAGTCGCCTGTCAGGTGTTATGTCACAGCAACAGAATGATCCCATCTTTCTATTCTGTCGTTTTTATGGATGATGCCTACGGGGATATCCAGTAATATAGTACTTCAAGACTATAGTGAGTCACATTTTCTTAGACATTTCTCAAAGTTTTCCACCCAAACTGCATAGCAGGTTCTTCCTCAAAAATGCTAATAATGTATTATAAATTCCTATAATGTATATTATTCCTTACAGCAAAGTGGAAAAACCACAAACTTGAACATACATAGGTGTTTCAGGAGGTATTTTCTTGATAAACATTGGTAACAGCAAAGCCAGAAGCCCCTTGTTGTTACATTTTTCCACTGGATAATAAAAGGTGTCATTAGAAACATATATGAATTTTAAATGAGTGAGTGTGTGTTTACTTTGGGGTGTGCGTGTCAGAGTCCAGGAGCTGAGAAGAGTAAGTTTATTATGTCGCTATCTCTTAGATAGAAGAAGTAAACTCAATGGCAACTGAGATCGCCCACAGTACTTTTAGGTGTGACTATGTATTTCTTTGCATTGTTTAGTAGTCCTCATTAGTATCTCTGAGGCTTGGTTCTAGGCTCTTACAGAGCATAGAAAAATCCACAAATGCTTAATCCTTCTGTAGAAAATGAGACAGATTTTCATGTAACCTACACATGTTCTTCTTTAGACTTGTGTATAACCACTATGCTTTTATGGTTTGTAGATGGTTGAATCTACAAATGCAGAATGCAGATACCAAAGGTTGACTATACTTATCTTTTGAAGATAACTACCTACAGTGATGTGGACCAAATCACTTGATACATACCATTTGCTTAAAAATCTTTTAAGTAAAAAGGGAAATGAGTTGGTGTGCTGGTTAAACATAACATCACAAACTGATAATAACTGAAGATGAACGGTGGGTATATCAAGGAGACCCAAGTTCAGTGTCTAGCATCCACACCAAGTGGCTCACAACTCTGTGCAACTCCAGCTCTAGGAAATTTGATGCCTCTGGCTGTGCACTTGTGTTCACATACCCATATGCAGACATACCCATACAAAATTTGAAATAATTAAAAAATACAAAAAAATATGACGCCAGGCAAGGGTGGTACATGCCTTTAATCCTAGCATCCAGGAGACAGAAGCAGGTGGATTTCTGTGAGTTCAAAGCCAGCCTGGTCTATAGAGTAAGTTCTAGGATAGCCAGGGCTACACAGAGAAACTGTGACTTGAAAAACCAAAAGTAAATAAATAAGTACAAATTAATCTTTAATTAAAGGAAAGATTCTTAAAACCCAGTTGCTCATTTGTGTGTCCAGTTTTGGGTAACACCAAATCTAAATTATGCTGTATCTAAATAGGTTGAAAACAAGATGTTTCAGGAAACTTAGAAAATTCCAGGGTGTGAGATTTAGGGAAGATTTCAGTGTGTATGTGTGTGTATGTAAGGTTGAACAAGCTTCAGAAGCTATTACAGATGGGGTAAAGACAATTCAGGGAGATTTTTAGCTAAGTGAAATATCCACCTGAACCAGATATTACTCAGCTGTAAAGGAATCTGAGATGCAGGTTCCTGGAATGTGTGGGAGTTAAAAGCTGGAAATATTTCTTCAGCCAACCCTAGCGTGGCTGAGGTCATGTCTGTTGCTACAGAGCACACGGTTAAAGCAGATCACTTCATACTGCTTGAGTCACAGAGTCAAAACAATTATTTTTTCTTAATTTGGACATTAAGGTTTGTAAGGTCTGATCCTTGAAATTTAAACAAATGCTTGTGGAAATAATTTTTTTTGCATTAAATTACTCTGGTGAGAAGTAACCATCCCTGGAAATCAGTCTACAGGTTCCTCAGAAAATTGAACATAGTACTACCTGAGGACCCAGCTATACAATTCCTGGACATATACCCAAAAGAAGCTCCAACATATAACAAGGACACATGCTCCACCATGTTCATAGCAGCCTTATTTATAATAGCCAGAAGCTGGAAAGAACCCAGATGTCCTTCAACAGAGGAATAGATACAGAAAATGTGGTACATTTACATGGCTATTAAAAACAACGACTTCATGAGATTCTTAGACAAATGAATGGAACTAGAAAATATCATTTTAAGTGAGGTAACCGAGTCACAAAGAACCACACAAGATATGCACTCACTGATAAGTGGATAGTAATCCAAAAGCTCAGATTACCCAAGATACAATTCACAGAGCACATGAAGCTCAAGAAGAAGAAAGACTAAAGTATAGATGCTTCAGTCCTTAGAAGGGGGAACAAAAATATTCACAGGAGGAAATACAGAGACAAAGTTTGGAGCAAAGACTGAAGCGAAGGCCATTCAGAGACTGCCCCACCTGGGGATCCAACCCACATGCAGACACCAAACCCAGACAATATTGCTGATGCCAAGAAGTGCATGCTGACAGGAGCCTGATATAGCTGTCTCCCGAGGCTCTGTCAGATCATGACAAATACAGAGGCAGATGCTCACATCCAGTCATTGAACTGAGAATAGGGTCCCCAGTGGAGGAGTTAGAGAAAGGAATGAAGTATATAAAGGTGTTTGCAACCCCATAAGAACAACAATACCAACCAACCAGAGCTCCCAGGGACTAAACCACCACCCAAACAGTACACATGGACAGACCCATGGCTCCAGCTGCATATGTAGCAGAGGATAACCTGTTGGGCATCAGTTGGAAGAGAAGCTCTTGGTCCTGCCAAGGCTTTATGCCTCAGTGTAGGGAAATGTCAGGGCAGGAAGGTGGGAGGGGGTGGGTGAGTGGGTGCGCACCCTCATAGAAACAGTGGGAGGAGTCATGAAATAGGGGATATGGAGGGAAATCCAGGAAAGGGGATAATATTTGAAATGTAAATAAAATATATCCAATTTTTAAAAAGAAAAAAAGAAACCATCCATTTATTCAAATAATACTTTACAGCAGATCTAGTATGTTTGAGGTACTGACATACTGAGGATAAATGGCTCCTAACTAGGTAGAGTTTTTCACAGGAAACTAGAAACCAATATAACCTCATAAATGTCAAATCACAAACTGAGGTGCACTTTAAATAGAGCAAGGGTCTTTTAAAGCATAAGACTTATTCTACTTGGGAGAATTACCAGAGCAAGCAGCATTCGTTCAAAGTCATCACTGTTAGAAACTAGAGGAACGAAAGCATTCACAGAGAATGAAACAGGCAGTCATCAGATTGGCCCAAGGTCTTGGTTTTAACTCTGAGCACAGCACGTTAAACTGCTTCCATGGAGGATGAAATCTGTAGGTAAAGTCCCAAAGCAACAAAGCTTCTTGGCCAAGAAGACATTTCAATCTGTTATGGATGGATATTTGCCTTTCAGGGAGCATTTCTAGGTAGGAAAAAGATAGGATATGAAATTTGTTGCCACCAGCTTTCTTACCACGTGCATATACATTCCATTCCCTGTGAAGAGGTGGCATCTGCTCCCTGATCCCCTTAAGCCTGAGATGGTCTGTTGCTTGGTTGACTGTCAACATATGGCAGAAAAAAATCCTGTCTCTTTCTCAAGCTCTATAATCACTGACAGCTTTTATCTGATATATTGAGAGAGGCCTAGACTTGTTTCTTGAAGAGAAGTGGCATGTCTGAGGGCTGAGGCACTGGGGAAATAAGAGAAGCTGCCATAGGCAAGTCTCCAGGCACTTCTACCAGGACCAGGCAACTGCCATCTAATTGTCACCGGAGATTCACCCTACCAGCCCCAGTGCACTCACTGAGTACCAAGGGTCAGTCATGCACTGTTGTTCTAAGACACCATGTTTTAGGGGGTGATTTAAGTAATAGAATCATTAACTCCAGAACCTATCAAGGTATGATGTTTGTCTCCTCCCCCACAAATGCCTGCTAGACCGATCTTTGTAGAATACACCAGATCTTTTTAAAATTTACTGTGAAGTTAAATGTATCTAACATGATAGTGGGCAAAGGAAGACCGATGACAATCAAGTTTTAACTATGGGTGAAGGACAGTACCATGTAACTGGATATGCACCATTTTGTTTCATTCTTCAAATGAGCATGTAAAGAAGTACTATCCCCATTTTAGAGGCAAGAAAATTGGGGTTACAAATTCAATGTGATATGGAGTCTTTCTTACAGATACTTGACTTCAATGCCAAGTGTCTTGCTTAAATACCACATACCTTTCCTGGAAAAATGCTAAAATGTTGCTATGATATTATGGGAGATTCCTTTTGTGTATATAACACCACGTTTAGCATTCTTTTATTTTATCATTTTACAATTACAAATAGGTATTAGTTTTTTGTTCCCGCATAACAAGTTACCACAAGAACCCAGTGATATTAAACAATGAACATGTATTACTTTCCCATAGTCAGGAACTTGGGTACAGCTTAGAAGGGTGTTTCTCACAAAGGTGAAAGCATTGTCTAAACTGCACATTCCCATGCTGGTTTGTACCTCAGGGTTCAACTGTGACCTTTTGGATTGTTCTCTTCTCAGATATTTATCTAAAGTTCATTTGTTTCCTTGGCTTATGGACCTCTCTGTAGAAAGAGAAAAGCAAGCAAACAATGGTCCAAGAAATCACAGTACGGAAACCGGAGTCTTTTTATAGCTTCATTTCAGAAGTCATGATTGAAAACTCTCATGTTAGAGGTAAGCACTGGTGTAGGTGCACTCAGAGGGAGGGCTGTTAGGATGGGTGCCTGCCTACCCTACAGCAGGACTGCTGGTGTGTGCTCTAGTTCTATAGGTGCTATATGTAGTAGGGAAAATTGTACACTAGATCCTTTGTTAAGGCTTCATGCCCAAGGTCATGGCATTGAAAGTTGGTGGAACTTTTCAGAGATGAAAGTTTTCTTCTTATAGCCTTGGGAGCATTCATTTAAAAAGGACAAGGGTTTCTTTTCTTTCTAGCCCCCTTTCGCCATGAGGTAGGTGGCTATTTCTGCCATATGTATGACTCTTACCAGAGTTCCAAGAAATATGACTGTTGACAATGGGCTGGAAGTGTGAGTCAAAATCAACTCTCTTGATCTTGGACTACAACTCAGTAGCCAAACAGTGGGGTAGCTTTTTTGGTAACTCTGCATCCAACCCCTACCACTGAAGCACCCTGCTAAAAATTCCAGTTTTTTCTACCTAAGTTAATTGTCTTACGTGTTTTATTTTAGCATCAGAAAGTTGATGATTAAACAATGATCATTCCTCTCCAGTCCTTCTAGGGCTGAAACTATGAGGCTATACTTTATTTTTTATTTATTCTCCTTTTTGACCCCTTTTCAGTGCTGAGAATCAACTTGGGGCCTTGCATTTGCTAGGTAGGTACTGTACTGCTGAGGCCTTCCTTAAACCCCTCACAGGACACTTTACACACACCTCATACATACATGCTTTTCTGAATTTTCTGTTCAGTTCTACAGTCTGCTTTTCAGTTGGGTTATTTATTATCATAATTTTTAGTGTTTTTCTTTTGGGTTTTTAGTTTTTTATATATCCTAGACACTAATCTTACCTGCTATTATCCATCATTACATACTACTATTGTCTGGTAATTTATCTGTCAGATAAATAGCTTGCAAAGATTTTCTTCTATTTTGTGCTCCTCTTTGCTTGAGATTCTTTTGATGGACATCTGCTTATAGTTTCATGACTTCCCATTTCCTGAATTATCAGAGTCTTGTTCCTACCTCTCCCTCCCAAATTACCTGTGCATATGTTGAAGGAGACTTCCAACTTTTTTCTGTGTAAGACTAGAGGTATCAGCTCTTCTGTTGAGGTCCTTGATCCACCCAGAATTTGTGCAGGGCAAGAGATAAGAACCCAGTTTCATTTCTCTGCATGTTGAAATCTAGTTTTTGCAGCATCATTTGTTGAAGTTGCTGCCTTCTGTCCAATGTTTATTTTTGGCATCTTTGTCAAACATTTGACTATAGCTGTTTTGACTTATATCTACATTTTCTCTTATGTATATGTCTGAATTCAGGCTAATAAATGTTTTAATTTCTATGATCCCATAATATAATTTGAAATCAGTTATAGTGATTCCTTTATCCACAGCTTTCTTTTTGCTTTAGATTGCTTTTGCTGTCCTTGGTTCTTTGTTCCTTCTATACAGGTTTTCATTCCCCCCTATATCTGTGAAATATGTCATTGAAATTTTGATTGAGACAGCATTGGACTTGTAAATTATCTTAGTCACAGGTAATTATTTTTATTTGCATATTTGCTTGTTTTTGTGTGCCTTTATTTGTTATGAGGGTTGGTGAATGGAATTGTTTCTTTAGTTTTTCAGGATGCTTGTGGTTGGTATTTAAAAAGAGTAGTGATTTGTGTAAGTTGCTTTTGTATCCTACTTTACTCAAAGTCTTTATCACCTCCAAGTGGTTTTTGGTGGAGTGTTTAGTGTCTCTTATGTATAGTACCATATCATCTGTAAACATGATTCCTTTTCCTGTTTATATTTCTTTTATTTCCTCCTCTTGAATTATTCCTCTAGCTAAGACTTCCAGCCCACCTTGAATAGGAGTGGAGAGAGTGAATACACTTGTACCTGATCTAAGTATCAATGCTTTAAGGGTTTTTTTTTTCCATTTAGCATGATGTTGTCTATAGGCATGCTCAATATAGCCTTTATTTGCTGTGGTAAATAGTAAAATGTGGCCACAGAACTGGGAGCTGCTTCTCTGCCATGCTGCTTTCACTCATCATCACCTGACCAGGTTGTTACCATGCCTGGCACACGCATCAAGTTCTGCAGGCCACTCCAGCGTGGCACCACACCACGCTAGCCCGTTTACTCTCTAGCTGCCCACTTCAGGCTGTCTCTCTGTGAGACAGAGCCGGGAACTCTGTTCACATTCCCTGCAGCCCGGTAAAATCAAAGCTCCAGAAACTTGTAATTTATCAATTAGATTTATATGTTAAATTCTCAATCCACAATACATCCACACAGTAAACTTACAACCAGTTGACAAAGATATAAACTGCCCACCTAGATAAGACAAACTGACCTATAGAAACCCTTAAAAATATTTATATCTACCTAGGGATGACTAAGACCACCTGGAGCTAGATCATCTTTCTCCAGCTCCATCTTGATTCTCCCCTTTTTGCTTCTCCTCTTCCTCCCTCCTTCCAAGGATTTTCCCCGCCTATCCTTCCTTCTTGTCTGATGATAGGCTTTGCTTTATCCTGGACCTGCCTTCCTGTGTAATGACATCATCTTCATTTATTATGTTTCTGTGGTAAGCTTCCATCATTCTTAGTATCTCCCCATAAATTGTATCAAAGATTTTGACCTTTGCCTAAACCCTTTTCCACATCAGATTATGTGACTAACTACATCTTGTGATTTATGTATGTTGAAGCATTTCTATACCTCTGTAATGAGAAGTAATCATTTTTATGATGAATGATCTCTTTTATATACTCTTGAATTTGTTAGCCAAAATTTTAGTGATCTTTTTTGATCTATGTTAACCATGAAGAATAATCTGTAATTTTCTTTTCCTTCCTTCCTCTCTTCTATCTTCCTTTTCATCCTTTCTTCCTTTCTTTCTTTCTTTCTTTCTTTCTTCCTTTCTTTCTTTCTTTCTTTCTTTCTTCTTATTCTTTCTCCCCTGCTCCCCCTCCCTCTTCCCCCTTCCTTCTTTTCTTCCTTCCCTCCTTCCTTTCATCTCAAATGCTTTCCCATTCTTGGTCCCCCCCTTGTAGATGTCCTCCCCCATCCTCCCTTCTCTTCATCTCTGAGAGGATAGCTTTCCTACCCTGTCACATATCCCTCTACCCTGGGGTATAAAGTCTCTATAAGATTAGATACATCTTCTCCCACCAAGACCAGACATAGCAGCCCTCTTCTATATACGTGCTGGGGGCCTATGGCCAGCCCATGTATGTTCATTGGTTGGTAGCTCAGTCTCTGGGAGCTCCCAGGAAGTGTCCAAGTTAGCTGACAGTCTTGGGCTTTCTGTGTAACTGCCATCTATTTCCTTGAGGGCCTTTAATTCTTCCCCTAACTCTTTCCTAGGGGAACCTGATCTTTGCCCAATGTTTGTCTGTGGGAATATGTAATGTCTCAGTCAGCTGTTGGGTAGAGGACCACTATGCCCCCTTTTTGCCCCTTTGGTTTATCTTTATCTAGCTTGATAGCAGGGAGATACTGGCTTGATAAAAAGGAAAAGCGTTTGGATGCTTTGGGTTTTACTTTATTTTATGAACTAATTTGAGTAGTACTAGTGTTAGTTCTTTTTTCAAGTTCTGGCACATCTAATCTCAGGCTTTTTTGCTTATGAGATATTTTATTACTGCTTTGATCTTAATGCTTCTTATAGAGATGTTTAAATATTTATTTCATCTTGGTTAAGTTTTTGCATTATGTACTTACCTACAAAAACATCCATTTCCTATATTAATGTTGGCTTTCTCTTTCTGTTGTCCTTGAGGATAGAGAGTTGATCTTGTTCTTGAGAAGGCTAGGGCTTAGTTCACAGTACTCGCTTGGTAATTGACAACTATCATTAACTCAGTTTCAGGATATCCAACACACTCTTTTGGCCTCTTCAGTACTAGGCATGCATATAGTCTACACAGACACATGTGGGCAAAACAATTATATCATAGAACAAGTGTTAAAAATTGAGTCCCATAAATTTAGGTAGTTTGTATTTTCCATTTCATTCAATTTTAGTAATTTAAAGGTTTTTTTTTTTTTTTTTTTTTTTTTTTTTTTTTTTTTTTATTGCTGCAGTGACTTGTTGTTTATTAAATAATTTTCTTTGAAACAGTTTCACTATATAGCCTGGCTTGCCTAAAATTCACTATATAGACCAGACTGGCTTCCAAAATCTACCTGAATTTATCCCTATTGTGGGGTATAAAGGTACATCACCATACCTGACAATAGTATGTTGTTTAATCTCCGTGAGTTTTATACTTTCTATAGTTTCTATTGCTGCTGATGTATAGATTTATCCTAAAATAGTCACATAGAATACAAGGTGACACTTTGATTTTCCTCTATGGAGTCTCGCTGTGTATCTCAATATATGATTAACTTTGGTGGCATATCCGTGACCTACTGAGAAGAATGTGTGCTGTTTAGTGTTTGGATGGATCATTCTGTCAATGTATATTAGGTTCACTTGACTTACAGTGCCATTTTGTTCTAGATTTTTTCTTTCTTATTATTCAGATGACTTAGCTATTGTCAAGAGTGGAGTATAGAAATCACTCACAATCACCATGTGGTATTAATGTGTGACTTTAAATCTGATGGCATTTGTTTTATGTAGTTAGGTGAATCTATTTTTTAGGATCATGTTGGGGCATTTTCTTGAAGAATATAAAGCAACTTTTTAATGTCTTTCACTTTTGATTTGAAGTCTTATTTTTTTCCCTTTTCCACATATTAGACTGTCACACCTGCTTGCTAGCTCCACTTGTTCGAAGAACATGTTTTTGGTCCTTTTATTCTAAAGTTGTGTCACACTTTGTTGGTGAGTTGTGTTTCAGGGAAGGAGGCTCTAGTTTGTTTGTTTGTCTGTCTTGTTTTGTCTTCCTATGAAAATCATTTTTCTGTTCTGAATCAGTTCTGCCTTCCTTCATGGGCCCACTCCTTTTTTTTTTTTTTTTTTTTTTTTTTTTTTTTTTTTGTTTTGTTTGTCAAATTGTCTTCTTACCTCTTAATTGCAAAGACATTACACATTCAAATTAGAAGTCAAATACATATGTACACACACACACACACACACACACACACACACACACACACGCACACACACACACAGGGATAGTCTGAGAGAGTTACTATTGATAAAACTGAAAACTTTAGTCTGAAGTGAATGAAAAGCACCTTTGCACTGCTAACTTAGCCACAGGCCAACCTGGAGACCTTTCACCAACTCTATTGCTCACTCTTGGACTTTTATCAGGAAAACTGTCACTGTGTCATAGTGTACTTCTTCGTAAAACAGCAGTGTCAAGCCTGAGGGTCTAAAGCATGATCAAATTAATGTGTCTGGAATTGTTTTGCAAGCCAGTTCACAAGAACATTAGGATAGTTATGTTTATGCTAGTTTAATTTTTATTTCCTGCTGAATATCATTAAACTACAGAGAATTTTGTAGTTTTACAAAATCATTGTATATGTCTTAGTCATCCTTTAGGAAATATCATTAGGAAGAATATTGGTAGGAAATGCATGGGATGGGAAAGAGCCATAGACAAGTGGCAGAGAGGGTCTCTAGTGAAGTATTTGACTTAGGTAAGTCAGAACTGAAGGGGAGGCTATTGTATACCCAGGCACTGTGGTCTCCTTTGCAAGAATGCTATATTTTTCTTTTTGACCCTTGCTAATATCACCACAGAAGTTTAGATGAGAAAGTCTTGCTCTTCAAGTCAGTGAGGCGATATGGACACTTTTGCTTTGCTATGCTCCTCTTCTGAAACATGACACAAAACACCACATTGCTTTGAAGAACCGTTGAATATCGTATTACTTTTATCCACTGTTATTTCTGAAAACTGCACTGTCTCTGCCTGTTATGATCTCTACAGACTTTAAATATTTATAGATATTCTTTAAAAGGCTCTTCCTGGCTCTTGTCTTCCTAGATAGAACTAGTTACTCACTGTTCCGTGGCACTTACCAGCCCTATGCAAGCCATGGAGTTCTGTGAGTACTTCAAACAGGTATTTGTGTAGACAGCACAAATCTTTGTTCTTCCACATAATAGCTTGAAATGACTTAGTTCTTAGTTAAGACTTAAGCATTATTCTCCATGCTTCAAGTGAGTCATGTCATTTGGTTCCCATAACAACCCAACACTGTCTGTAATGTTGTTATGCTCGTAAGTAGCTGGAGGAAATGTAAGCACCGGAAGCAGCCTAAGGTCATGCTTTTAGGAAACAGTGGGCTGACATTTCCAGGCCTGTTAGTCTACATATTACTCTGTCTTGTCAATGCAGAGTGAGCGACCGTGTGTTTCCTCACTGAATTTAATAAACCTCTGAGAACTGAATTAAATGAGAACTTTGGGAAACAGTGTAGCTATGGTAACCACTGCCTACCTTCATCATGAAGTGACTAGAATTTCATGCTGAAAATAACTGACTATAAAACATGCAGGAAAATGACCAAAGGTAAGAAGTAACAGATAGTGGATAGAGCATTAGGTGCAGAATCTAACGTTTGTCTGGGGTTTCATCTTTAACCCTTGGCAGGTTAGAGTCCTCAGATAAGCGGTTTGGGCTTCTCAATTTTCTCATCTTTTGATTAAATAAGACAATATATGCATATTTTATAGATTATCATCTAAAGTATTATATAAATGCTTTAGTTAAAAGTAAAATGAACGAAGCTATACTTTAAAAAATAGCCAAGCAAACTAGAATGAAGAAGAAAATAAGTTGTCTCTTTCCTGGTTGGAATAGAATCAGCAGGCATGGTGATGGTGGGTCTACTAGGCTTTGTACTTTACGCATCAAATCTCTGGCAATTTCCCACTTCTGTCAGGTGTGGAGTTCAACAACAGCTTTTCCTAAGTGTCTGAAGAGGACGTAGGGTTACTCTTCTAATTCCCTATTTTAGTTTAAACTTGTTAAGTATCAACCACATTTAAAAAAAAAACATGCATTAATTCCAACTGCTTGCCACATCCTTATCTTGAAATCATTCCATCTGCCTTTGGGTTTCAAGTAGAAATTTTCTCCATCAGGCACAAAAGACATAAATTGACCTTAAAATATGGATCACACATCTAGCCAAAGAATTACTAGGAGAGATCACTTTCTTTTGCAACTTGGTTTTTTTTGTTTTGTTTTGTTTTTTGTTTTGTGTTTTCCTACCATGGTAGTGATAGTTTAAAGGAACTGGAAAGTTCAGAGAAAATGTGAATTAGAGCACTTACAAAATTAGAGGACAGCCATCTGAGTTGTATACAGCTACTGTCTTTGCTACGTGTCAGCTTCAGGTTAGAAATAACACTGGTGTGAGTGTGTGTGTGTGTGTGTGTGTGTGTGTGAGTGAGTGTGTGTGTGCATATGTGTGAGTGTGTGTGTGAGTGTGTGTGTGTGAGTGTGTGTGTATGAGTGTGTGAGTGTGTGTGTGTGAGTGTGTGTCTGTGTGTGTGTGCATATGTGTGAGTGTGAGTGTGTGAGTGTGTGTGTGAGTGTGTGTGTGTGAGTGTGAGTGTGTGTGTATGTGTCTGTGTGTATGTGCATATGTGTGAGTGTGTGTGTGAGTGTGTGTGTATGAGTGTGTGAGTGTGTGTGTATGAGTGTGTGAGTGTGTGTGTGTGAGTGTGTGAGTGTGTGTGTATGAGTGTGTGAGTGTGTGTGTGTGAGTGTGTGTCTGTGTGTGTGCATATGTGTGAGTGTGTGTGTGTGTATGAGTGTGTATGTGTATGTGTGTGTGTGAGTATGTGAGTGTGTGAGTATGTGAGTGTGTGAGAGTGTGTATGTGTGTGTGTGTGTGGTGAGTGAGTGTTTGTGTGGGTGTGTATGTGTGTGTAAGTCTTCTTAATCTGAATGTCATATTCTTTCACCTCACATAGTTTATATAAATATTCTGGAATCTCAGCTGGTAGCCCAGGGAGCATCTAAACAGAGTCCAATTTGACTGTTGGAAGCTGGGAAGAGCTTCACAGAAAACTGACACAGTCTCTCCAGGAACTGACCCAGAGCTTCCTGTTTCTTCTTTAAAATGTCTCCTGGGCTCACTAGACAAACTTTTCTGGTGAGGTTTTCTGAAGTAAAGCCCCTGACTTGAGTGACATCTCATTGAGATTATGGGTGGAGTTTTACAGCATCAGCCGAGTCATTGCTCTTCTATGACCTCAGTATCTTGGTCTCATCAAACCCTTCCCTCCTTGAACCCATAGGCAGTGTCTTCAGTAGCTACAGCTCGGAGAGAGCCCTGGCCACATCAGAGCCAAGTGGGGGTGTGGCCATGACTGGGAGTTTTCTCTATAATGATAGGAGATCTGCTGTGTCTGGAGAAGAGCTATCACACTGCCTGTTAGTCACCTCTACACAATCTTGCTTGGAGCCTGGAATGACAACTCATTGCTTCACTATCACAGTGTGTTTCCTGTGACCTTTGTTCTATTTCTGACATTTGTAACAGGCTTTCTTTTCTTCCCACTTAAAAAAAATTAATTAATAAGAACCTATGACAGGTATGTTTGTAAGCAGAATTCTTTTTGAAAAGAACATTTCAGTATCATAAAATACAAAGTTAGTTCATGGGAAACTAATTCTAACTACTCAAAGATGTAAGCTAAAGACTGGCAAGGGGGTCAGTGGGTAAAGCATTTGCTGCCAAGGCTGATGACCTGAATTTGATCCCTGGGACCCATGTAGTGGAAGGAGAGAACAGACTCTTACAGATTATTCTTGGACCTCCACAGAATTATTGTGGTATCCTCATTTCAAATCAACATACATTAAAAAAAAAAAAAAAGAAAGAAACGGGGTTAGAAATGGAGCCGTGTTCTCCACCTGTTGAAAATGGTGAAGTGGGAGATTTGGTGAGTGTTTCATTGCCAGCAGAGTTTGGCACTGTCAATACTGGACAAGGCAAGAGACATTGGTGTACTGGGCAATGCTTGTCATCACAGTTAGGTTTGCACTCAGGCCCTGAGAAGAAGACTGCTAGGGAAACTTGACTTCAAACTCTGCTTCTTATAGTCCACATCACGTTGCTTTTTTTTTTTGAAGAAAAAAATGCATCATCAACAACAACAAAAACCTGAACCCCCTTTTCCCAGGTGTCCCAAACACTAAAGCTGTTTGTCCAGGTGCCCCAAGCTGTGCCCCAAGCATTCAGGATGTCCTGCTGTTATTGCCCTGGACTTATCTCTGTGTAAAATACCTCAAATACCAGTCAGGTCTAGGAATGCACAGAAGAGATGTTTGCTTTATTGTTTCTATAAATAAATAATACAAACCACACTGATACTGGAAATCAAGCAGTCTAACATGCCAATACTCTGTAATAAACACACTACTTGCTTTTGTCTAATTGCTCATTTGTTTTTGTAGTTGTCATGTATGCAGTCCCAAGGACTGTATGTAAAACCATCCAGGGTCTTAGCTGGTAGAATGCACTGCATAAAATGAACCTGGTTTGGATGGAAGAAGAACTTTCTAATAAAGACCCAGGAGAAAATGTGTCTGAAGCACCAAGAGGCGCAGCTGTCAGTTCTGAAGGGTGGCACACACAGCCCTGAGCTGTTCACTGAGTTTCCCGTGAAAACTGACTGACATCTTGGTTTGGAGATGATGATGGTGTCACTTAATTACACACTGACTTGTCTTTGATGCTCTTGTCCCTAGTGGGAAGTTTAAATAGGATGCCCAGTAGAATCAAAATATATTAAAATGCTGCGGCCCAGGTCTTTCGAAGGTATAGTAGCTTGTTTACTAGTTGTAGGATTTTTTACCACATTCATTCTGTGCTGCCTCAGAGAAATACCTAAAGGGTTAAAAAATGAAGGGAAATGGCTGTTCACATCTAAAAAACAAGCAAAATTACCATGAGTTATTTGTGGTAATTATAAAAATTGTGTTGTGTGTGACACCTTTGACTACATGTAGTGTAAGCTAATGTGAGCCAAGCATCCACCTGTTTACAAACTAATACTAAATCCTGACAACAGAGAGAAGATGTGGAACCCACTTGTGCTAGTCAGCGTTGTGGTGCTAAACATGACACTGAGGTAAAAACAGCAAAAATGTTTTGTCTCATTTGTTTCAGAGATCTCTGTTGGTAGTACCTTGTTCTTATTGCCCGTGATGAGACAGAATTTCATCACAGACAGTATGTGGTGAAGTCACCTCAAGGTGGCTGAGAAACAGAGAGAGTTTCCAAAGCTCCATTTGAGCCTGTACCCCATGATATCCTAACTTGTTTTCTCTAGGCTTGCCTCCTAAAGGTGCCACCATGTCTCACCTCCTGAGAACACCCCATCCTTGGCAATTAAGACTTTAGCAAACGAGGGTCTGCAGCTGGCAAAATCACACTTTTGCTAGAGCATGAGACAAATCATAGTCAGCTGCTGCAGACAATCTGAAGACATCTTTATAGAAGAGGTAAAGATGAAAGCATATTCTTTAAACGTTTCTGTGTTTTTCTAAAGAGACAAAAATTCCAGAATTACAAAAAAAAAAAAAAAAAAAAAATTCTCAGTACATAGAAATAGGCTAGGCCTTCCTCCAAAAGTCATTAAGTAAGAAAATTCCCTATAGCTGTATATTCTGGAGGCATTTTTTCAGTTGAGGTTACCCCATTCTAGATAGCCATCTTGTGTCAAGTTGACTCAAGTTAGCCATCACAGCTCTCTCCTCCAGCAGAGCAAGATACCCAAAGGAAAGAAGGCCAAGAGAAAGAAGATGGCCCCAGCTCCCGCCATCAAGAAACAGGAGGTCAAAAAGGTGGTCAATACTTGTTTGAGAAAAGTCTCAAGAACTCCGGCATTGACCAGAATATCCAGCCCAAAAGAGATCAGGATGCGGTGGCAAAGAGCCATCCTCTACAAGTGGCTCAAAGTACCTCCTGCCATTAACCAGTTCACCCAGGCCCTGGACAGGCAAACAGCTACTCAGCTTATGCTCACTTCTTAAGCTTACCCACAAGTACAGGCCAGAGACAAAGCAAGAGAAAAAGCAAAGGCTACTGGCCCGTGCTGAGAAGAAAGCTGCTGGCAAAGGGGACGTCCCAACTAAGAGACCACCTGTCCTCTGAGTAGGAGTCAATGCAGTCACCACCCTGGTGGAAAACAAGAAGGGTCAGCTGGTGGTAACTGCACATGATGTAGACCCCATTGGGCTGGTGGTTTTCCTGTCTGCCCTGTGTCGAAAGATGGGGGTGCCCTACTGCATCATCAAGGGAAAGGCCAGGCTGGGGTGCCTGGTCCACAAGCAGACATGCACCACTGTTGCCTTCACACAGGTTAACTCAGAAGACAAGGGTGCTCTGGTTAAGCTAGTGGAAGCTATTAGGACCAATTATAATGACAGATATGACAAGATCTGTGGCCACTGGGGAGGCAACATTCTTGGTTCTAAATCTGTGGCTCACATTGCCAAGCTGGAAAAGGCAAAGGCTAAAGAACTCGCCACTAAACTGAGTTAAATGTACACTAAGTATTTTGCACATAAATATAATTACTAAGTTAAAAAAAAAAAGACCAGCGATCACAACACTGTTGTTTTTATACATGGATTTGCTGATTAATTGAGAAAATTTTAGTAGAGACCAAAGAGAGGATACAATTACATTTCCCCTGGGCTTCCAGATGCTTTCCTGGCACTCCAGAAGAGGGTTGATAGAGGTCTGTGCTGTACAAATTACACTGTGTCTGGAGAAATTACAATTTCCCTTGCTTTGAAGAAGAACCAGAGCAATTAGGAGGGACAACACAGACAGAGCATTCTAAACTACTGTCTTCAGTTTGACGACATCTCATTTAAAAAAAAATTAATTAGTTGTTTTGCTTTTATTAGATATTTTAAATTTACATTTCAAATGTTATCTCCTTTCCCAGTTTCTTTTCCAGAACTATTCCATTCCCCTC
Source organism: Micromys minutus (assembly GCF_963924665.1). Taxonomy (NCBI): domain Eukaryota; kingdom Metazoa; phylum Chordata; class Mammalia; order Rodentia; family Muridae; genus Micromys; species Micromys minutus. Next base: position 54,924,631 of record NC_137984.1, on the reverse strand, counting down.
CCCCTGCTTCTAAGAGAGTACTCTCCCCCCATCTCCCCATCCCCTCATACCTCCCAGTCCTGACATTCCCCTACACTGGGACATTAAGCATTGGCAGGACCCAGGGCTTCTCCTCCCATTGATGCCCAGCAAGGCCATCCTCTGCTACATGTGCAGCTGAAGCCATGGGTCCGTCCATGTGTACTCTTTGGATGGTGTTTTAATCCCTGGGATGTCTGGTTGGTTGGTATTGTTGTTCTTATGGGGTTGCAAACCTTTTCAACTCCTTCAGTTCTTTCTCTAACTCCTCCATTGGGGACCCTGTTCTCCGTCCAATGGTTGGCTGTGAGCCTCTGTATTTGTCATGTTCCGGCAGAGCCTCTCAGGAGAAAGCTATATCAGGCTCCTGTCAGCATGCACTTCTTGGCATTAGCAATATTGTCTGGGTTTGGTGGCTGTGTTTGGGCTGAATCCCCAGGTGGGCAGTCTCTGGATGGGCTTTGCTTCAGTCTCTGCTCCAAACTCTGTCTCCATATTTCCTCCTGTGAATATTTTTGTTTCCCCTTCTAAGAAGGAAAAAAATTAGTTATCTTATTTATTTATATTCTATCTGTTGCCCCCTACCCCTCCCACAGTTTCACATCTTATTTCCCCCTCTCCCTTGCCTCTGAGAGGGTGTCCCCTCACCCCCTCCCTGTTTCCCTCTTCGATGGGCCCTCAAGTTTCTCAAAGTTTGGGTGCATCTTCTCCTACTAAGGTCAGATCAGGCAGTCCTCTGCTATATATACATGCCAGGGGTCTCAGACCAGCCCATGTATGCTGTCTGGTTGGTGCTTCAGTCTCTGGGAGCTCCCAGGGGGTTGGGTTAGTTGAGACTGCTGGTCTTTGTATGGGGTCACCTTCCCCTTCAGCTCCTTTTATCCTTCCCCCAATTCCTCCACAGGAGTTCCCAACTTCAACCTAATGGCTGGGTCTAAGTATCTGCATCTATCTCAGTCAGCTGTTGGTAGAGCCTCTCAGAGGACAACCATTCTAAGCTCCTGTCTGTAAGCACATCATAGCATTAGTACTAGTGTCAGGTTTTTGTCCTCCCTCCCAACCCTCATGAGATGGAGCCCAACTTGGGCTGGTCCTTAGACAGCCTTTCCTTCCATCTCTTTTTCATCCCCCCCCCCCCCCGAAGTTCTTTTAGACAGGAACAATTCTGGGTCAGAAATGTTGACTGGATTGGTAACCCTGTCCCTCTACTTGGGGCTCTATCTATCTACTGGAGCTGAAGTCTTTGCTTTCCTTCTCCCCAATGGTAGGCATTTTGACTAAGATCACACTCACTGAGCTCTGGGAGTCTCTCACTTTCTGGGTCTCTGGGACTTTCTAGAGGTTCCTCATCTTCCACCCCCAGAAGCTGAATATTTCTTTTCATTCTCCTGGACCCTCTGTGTGGAGGGAATACAGTATCCGTGCTGTTCCTAGCCCTTCACGAGGTGCTCAGATACCAGGGGCCAATGCACATGAGGGTCAATCTCTCATGGATCATCCATTCCAGGCCAGGGCAATCTGTGCATGCTGACAAAATTGAAGATTCAGGAGGCTTTAGGCAAGATGCACAAGCCCGATGACAAACTGTCTTTCAGGAAGAGTCAGGAAATGTCTCTCATTTCTATTTTTTTTAGATCCTGAAAACAAGATAATCAGAAAGTGGATATTTTTGTCTTGAAACTTCAAAACTTGACACAGGAAAGAATAAACGTTTTAACTTCCAATATCATTTTAATCTTTTAAAAGAATTTAAATCAAGCTAATCAAAAATTTCTTACTATTTTGTATGTTTTAAAACAATTTAAACACATTACATGATATCTAACACAAACATTTTATTGAGCAAGAAGCGTTCCATCCGTCAGGAACTGTAAGGGAGGGAATGACAAGGTTTTTTTCCCCAGGAGCAGAACCAGCAGGGTGTGGGCTTCCACCGGGGAATGGGATACTGGGAAGCTCATTCACGGAATTATCAGAAAGGAACCTGGGGTAATGACTGAATTGATATGTAAATAAAAGATTAGGCTTTTGATCTTCAAGAGATAAGTGAGGTTTTAGACTTGCAAAACTTCTGTCTCCAGCATAGAGCTGTCTGAGACCTCCAGAGAAAGCTGAGGTAGGAGGGAGAAGAGGGAGGGAGGGAGAAAGAACACACCCACAATCTGGAAAGCTGGAGCTTTGCGTAGGCCATCAGCTTGAACACAAGATTTGATTTCTAGTTCTTTGTTTTGTTACTCTCAGACATCCCTTCCTCAGAACCTCTCTCCAAGCCCAAGCTGGTCCATGGTAGTGGTGGGTCCTAGGCCTTACTGTTCCCTTTTAGCAAAAGCAACTTCACATCTACTTTCACACACCCACCCTAAACATTAATTCCTCAATATCTTTGCTTATTTATACCTCTTCCTGCAAGAGAGAATTTACGTTACCATAGTAATGCTTGCTTTTGTAAGTTGTTCAGTAGGTAGCCTAGTCAGTTCTCTAAAGTTTCCTATTATAAAGAGAATCATGGGGATGACCAGAAATAATAATTATGTTTTCATTTTATAATAGTTCCAGAAAATGATCAATTTTTCCTGTTTATGACAAACCTCCAGAAGGCTGATGATTGTAGGGCTTTGTTTTTTAAAACAACTACACAGAAAAGAATAATGGAATTGCATCAAGTTAACAAAAGATGGAGGAGGCTCTATAGTGTACTTGCCAAGTGTTGGTCATGGGACTAAACACTCTACATGTATTCTGTCATGTGACTTTCACAAAATCCTACAAGATAGAGCAGACTTGTTCTAGAGAGATAGGAACTGAAACTTGGAGAGGGAGAAGAGGTCCTTTCTGCACTGTCATTGTTTAAAAACAGTCTGAGGGGACTGTGAACATAGTCTGGTACCATTCCTCATCACTAGGCCTATAGCTCTTCCCATGGAGTTCGTCTGAGAGTTGGGCTTTTCCCAGAAAAACCCTCATTTCATCTGCTACTCAGTTCTCTAACAAAAGCAAGCATTTGCTGGCATTAGTGAAACTCCATTCAACAGTCATAGTGAAACAGCTCAACCAAGAGTGAAAGAATACTTGGAGCAAATGTTAAAGTTGATTATAATTTTAATGTTGTTAGTCATGGTGGTTTCTGATGGTATTTTAAAAATGTGTTCAAGGGGCTAAAATGATGGCTCGTTGGTTAAGATCACATAGCCCTCTAGAAGATCCAAATTCAGTTCCCAGCACATATCAGACAGCTCACAACTACTTGTAACTATAGCTCTATGAGGCTCTAACACCTCTCTCATACCATGTGCATACACTCACATACACACACATACACACACACACATACACACACACACACAGACAGATTCAAAAATGATGAAAAGAAATCTTAAAAAAATGTAGTCAACAAAAAAGAACACATACACAAAACTTTGTAAATGTTGTCAACATATATATATATATATATATATATATATATATATATATATAAAATATTGTACCATAGAGCCCAATTATTTCTAGAAAAATTATTTTAAAATACTATCAGAATTGAGGGTAAACATAGATGTATTTGATATTAAAATAATTTATAAAAGCATGATTTTATAAATCCAAAAGATGTGAGCATTTCTGATCAGTAACATAAATACCTAATAACCAAATAAGATGGATAACTTTAAACACAATCTAGAAATGCAAATTCAAACCTATAACCCTACACTCTGTCTTCCCTCTCAAATTGGTGGTAGTGAAAAATACTGTAACATCACAGGTAGGAGCATATGCTGAATCTGACTGATGCATTTATAATGGAAAAAAGTTGTTTATTTTTTTTTTTTCTAGAGAGAAGTCTGCACGCCCTAAAGAATGTCACATTTATGTGTTACTGAGTACTAAGGCATTATATTAAAATATTTCATGACATTAAAATGGTATAAAGTAAAAAGTGGCATTACAACATGATGTCTTTGTAATGAAAACATGCTACCCTGATGCTTGTTTATAAGGCCCCACTTACTGATACTGTATTTGCTCATTTCCCTGTCTCCACTACAAAAGCTTCATGGTAGTAGTCTGCCTACCACAGATAACCATGTCTTAATGAATATCATGCAATGGCTTTTCTAATCCCCCAATCTGCAAATACTGGGCTTATGTCCTAATAGTCCTGGACACAGTAAAACATCACAACCTATTGCCAAAGTCAGCAGAAAGTTAATTTGACTGGAACTCGACCTTGTGACTTTAAATGTAGTCTTCTAGCAAAGAAAACTGTTTAGTTCCAAGAACACTCATTTTCTGCTTCCTTTAGAAGCTTTCTGACCCTCAAAGCTTTGCCATCACCTCAAACATCATCCTCATTATTAACATTTTCAAACATGAATGCATGCCAATGACCAGCCTCATGTTGGAGAGGAGTTCTGAGATAAAGGGTGCTCGAGAACCATCCGACAAAGGACTGGAGGTCAAATTGTGGGTTCAAGCTGACAGCCTATGCTCTGCTCCAGAGGGCTTCCTAGATAGCTCTTGATAGATAGCTTTGTAGTCTGATTTTCAGACTGTTCTTTCTCCCTCCCTCCCTCCCTCCCTTCCCCCACCCATTGTGTGTGTGTATGTGTGTGTGTGTGTGTGTGTGTGTGTGTGTGTGCTTTCCCCAGAACCTAAATGTATCATTTGGACAAATAGCAGGTTTCAAATCTGCAGAGATAGCTATAAAGATGGGTAATGTCATGTAAAGGGGGAGTTCACACTGTGTACCAATGCGTTTAGAACAATGAACACATGAACTTGATGTGTTTATTTGAAACATACTAGCTATTGATCAGCATGTGAATTGATATCATGGGCCATGAGATGAACAAACTAAATCGATGTACCATGAGAAGCTCTGCTAAGGAGGTTGAATTGCAGCTTTTAGTATTTTCTTGAATGAATATTCACTCTGGACTCTCAGTAATATATACATAAATAAACACATACATATATACAGATATCTAATACACACACACACACACACACACACACATATATATGACATTATATCCTGTACATAATATCAGATGAATTTTGATACATGCAAAACCATGGAGCTTTCCCTATGAGCAAAATAACAAACATTCTTATTGCTTCTGAATGTCTTTGTTCTCTTGTAGTTATTTTAGCTTTCATGATCCTATGGGCAACTAACAGCTTCTTGTTACCCTACATTAGTTTGAATTTTATACAAATGATTTATACATTATGTAGTCTGGTTTCTTTAGCTTAACATTTTAAATGTTTATCAATACAATGCATGTGTAAAACTCTGTTTATTATTGTAGAGTAGAAGTTTATTGTACATATCCTACTTTACTTTTTATTGTGATCAAAAGCAACTCGGAGAGAAGAGGTTTTACTTGGCTTATACATCCTAATTATAGTTCATCACTAAGGGAAGTCAAAGCATGAATTCAAGCTTGGCAGGAACACAGAGGCAGAGATCATGTCTCCACGGACCATTCATCTTGCTTTTTTTTTTTTTTTTTTTTTTTTTTTTTTTTTACAAAACCCAGGACTACTTGTGCAAGAATGGCACTACCCACAGTGAGACGGATTCTCTCACATCAATCATTAATCAAGAAAGTGCCTATAGACTCATCTGAGGAAAGGCATTTTCTCAATTAAAGTAACTTCTACCCAGGTAGCCCAGCTGTGTCAAGTTAATGAAAAGTTAATCAATATAATGTGGTAAATTAAAACTTGCTTGCCCTAGCACCTGCTGAGAGTGTTGAGCTACTTCTATTGAACCACCAATATTATTTCATATCTTCATGGGCATCTTTAAAAAAAAATCATTATTCATTCTGCTTTTGGAGAAGGAAGTCTTGCTGGGGACTAGTATTTGCCTGAGGCACAAAGAACTCAGAACACAAAGGCTTAATTATCGAAGCATGTATTTAAACTGAAAAGGGCATGTGTGCCTCCCCTTTCACCAATGCTTGTTGTAGAGACTTAAGTTATGGTCCGCAAGAACTAGGCTCTGTTTTCATTCAGAACAGAGTCAGCGTATCCTTTGCCTGAAATAAATCCATAGCATGCATCATTATAAGGAGATATTCTGGGGTGTTTTACCAAATAGCCTTCTCTTTGTCCAGAAGCAGTAGAATGCTAGAACTGACTCACACCAGCTCTATTTGTAAATGACAGCTAAATTTGTAAGAATTAAACATAGTTACGGTACAAATTATGTCAGAGACTTTCAAACAAATATATGGCACTGACAAAAGGAAAATGACTAGAAACTCATTGCTTCATAACTTCATACTTCTCTTACTATTATCCAGTTGTTAGAGGTTATTGACTTCTGTCAAATTTATGGGGCATGGAAGGGGGCTAGTGTGTCTGCGGGAGAGACCCAGTTCCACATTCAATGTCATAACAGATATCTTGAAATCAACCTTGGTAGGAATATTTATACCATGGAATTTGGCAAATGTTATTAACCAAAGCATATGTATTATTTTCTGAATATGTGGATGTAGAACATGACGAAGAAAGTGATATTCATGCATCTAGAGACAATGCACTGTAACCAGCACATGCTGGGAATATATTGAGTATTTAAAAAACAATTACACAATTCATTAAAAATGTGTTGCTATCACTGATAAGTGACTTTCGGTATGTATCTTCATTGCCTTACTTTCACTTTACTTGTGACACAAGCAAAGTGTATCCCAGTATTTGTAGTGAAAGTGCTCAGAGTATCAGGGTTAACAATTTACAGCACACTTTCCCGTGAAAGGGCGTCAGGGCTTTGAAGTTAAAACCTGAAAGCTGTAAGGAGTTTAATGTTTATAAGACTAGTTTCAATTTACACCTCACTGGAAATCAAAACCACAAAGAAAAGACAAGATAATGAAATTAGAGGGGCTAATTAAAGTATAAAAAAATGACTTAAAACTAAGTTTAAAAGGCAATATACATATATACATACATACACAGACACACACAGACACAGATACACACACACACACACACACACATATTAAAATGAAGATCTTCAGCACAAATCCTAAGGCTTCTAGGGAAGAGAGTCATTTTTCTTTAAAAGTTGAGCCTCTGGTAGTTCAAGTGTACTACAGAGGATGCCCTATAAAAAATCCATGAGCAGCACAAATTGGACTCTCTCTCTCTCTCTCTCTCTCTCTCTCTGTGTGTGTGTGTGTGTGTGTGTGTGTGTGTGTGTAGGGGGCAAAGTTGAGAGGGGATGGGATTAGAATTGAGGACTGAGGAGAGTTACTAAGAGGGGAGAATATGAACAAAATACAAGCACTGTTATATAAAATTCTCAAATATTGAAGACCCTTCCCCCATCAGTATCTTCTACCCAGGGTAGTGCCTATTGTCAGTTTTTTTGTTTTGTTTAACAGATGGTCTAACTTTAATTTCTGAGTGGAAATCAAAGGCATTGGCAATAGTATATATAGTTTTGGAGAGTCTCTTTAACACTCTCTGACCAAAAATTCAAAGGGAAGTATCCTTGAACTGGTGTTAACATTTTTGTTAAATAGTTCATGGCCCCTGGAATTTTAGACTTGCCCATTGGTCTGTGGACTCCCAGAATTCCAGAGCCTTCCTAACGTTGCAGCCTTCTTTGGGATTTCTTCTGCAATTACCGATCTGGTGTTTTTTCATCTTAGGACTGTGGAGATGAAACAATTGGTAAAGTACCTGCCACAGAAGCATAAGGACTTGATTCATAGAGTCTACATAAAAAGCCAGACATAGCAGCACATGCTAGGGGTAGCAGCAGTGAATCCTTGGAGTTTACTGGTGGCCAATCTAGCCAAACCAGTGAAGTTTAGTGCAAAGACCTGAGTTCAGTCTGCATTATCACAAGGAGAGAGAGAAGCAAGGGAAAAAGGAGAAGGGGGAGAGGAAGGGAGGAAAGAAGAAAAGTCCATAATTCAATAGAAAGATCTGAAAGCACGTCATAGCTGAAGGCAGAGTGGAAAGGATAATTGTAGGTTTGCAGCCACAGAAAAAGAGAAACTTCAAGGAAGCCAGATGATAGAAAAAATTTTTTTACCTAAGAATCAGAGTCCTGTGAACCTCTTGTGTCCCTGGCATCTGGGACTCTCTAGTGGCTATCCCCAGTTCCCTATACTCCACTGCTACATGTTGCAGTAAATATTAAAAAATATCAAACGTTTATCTCTTTGTCAGCCCTAAGGTCTCACTCCTCAGGCCCGATTTTAGTTTGGAGCCTCACGCTCCTCTGGCGCCCAGTCTGAGCCGCCACCATGGCTCAACTCATCCAAGCAACTCCCTTCCCTGGCGGTTTTCTACTGCCTACTCTCTGCCTCTGTCCTGGGGTGTTTCTCTACCCCAAAATCCCACAAACACAACTCTATATCCTGATAGCTTTTCAAACAGGTTTATATATTCAACTCTCAATCCACAAACCCTCTACACAACAAGATTGCGTCAGATAGACAACGATACAAACTGCCCTTCTATATGAGATATTAGACCTGTAAAATCCTTAATATTCATAGCTTTTTAACACCAATAAGTCTCACCTGGGTCCAGCTGGCTGTTGGGAAGCTCCATGTTGCCACAAACTCTAATCTCCATCCTTCCACCTCCTTTGACCTCTCAGCCCTCTCTACTTCCCTCACCCCGCCCAGCCACTGGCTTTCTTTTATTTTACTAATTAAAACGGGAAGGTTCAGTTGGAGTCATATGACTAGGCAGCCTTTCTTGGGGAAGTGGAGTTAACATTAAAATACAAACAGCTTCAGGACAATCTACAGCTACACACCTCCATTCAAATTCCTGACCCTCTATACTTTTCCCCATCTCCTCCCACATTCAATCCTGCCCCCCTTCCCATCCTCTCTCCCTCCCAGAACCCCTTTACCACCCATGATTATTTTCTTCTCCCTTCTGAGTAGGACTAAAGCCTCCACACTTTGGTGTTTCTTCTCCTTAAGCTTCATATGGTCTGTGAGTTTCTTCATGAGTATTCTGAGCTTTTGAGTTAATAGCTACTTATCAGTGAGTACATACCATATTTGTTCTTTTGTGACTGGGTTACCTCACTCAGGATGATATTCTCTAGTTCCATCCATTTGCCTAATATTTTCATGACATCATTGCTTTTAATAGCTGAGTAATACCCCATTGTATAAATGTACCACATTTTCTTTACCCACTCCTCTGTTGAGGAACATCTGGGTTGTTTTCAGATTCTGTCTATTATAAATAAGGCTGCTATGAACATGGTGGAACATGTGTCCTTGTTAGATGTTGGAGCATCTTTTGGGAATATGCCCAGAAGTGGTATAGCTGGGTCCTCAGGTAGTGCTATGTTCAATTTTCTAAGGAACTACTGATTTCCTGAGTTGTTGTACCCACTTGTAATCTCACCAGCAATGGAGGAGTGTTCCTTTTTCTCCACATCCTTACCAGCATCTGCTGTCCCCTGAGTTTTTGATCTTAGCCATTCTGACTGGTGTGAGGTAGAATCTCAGGGTTGTTTTGATTTGCATTTCCCTGATAGCTAGGGAAGTTGAGCATTTTCTTTAGGTGCTTCTCAGCCATTCAAAATTCCCTGGTTGAGAAATCTTTATTTAGATCTGTACCCCATTTTTAAATAGAGGTTCCTAAGACCAAATAGGGATAATGCTGAAATACCCAACAAAGGGAGGTTAGAACTTGTATTTACCATATCCAATGAATAGGCATGACCCCTAGTTGAAGGATGGGGCCTCCCACCCATCTCAAAAATATTAATCAAGAATTTTTCCTGTCAAAAGAAAATGCAGGGACAAAGAGTGGAGCAGAGACTAAGAAAAGGCCATTCAGAGACTGTCCCACCTAGAGATCTATCCCTGCTAATACTAAACCCAGACACTATTGCTGATGCCAAGAAGTATTGCTGACAGGAGCCTGGTATAGCTGTTTCCTGAGAGGCTCTGCCAGAACCTGACCAAAAGAGATATGGATGCATGCAGCCAACCATTGGACTGAGTGTGGGGACTCCAATGGAGCAGTTAGGGGAAGGACTGACAGAGCTGAAGGGTTTTGCAACCCCATAGGTAGAACAACAATATCAACTCGCTAACCCCACCCCAAAAGCTTCCAGGGACTAAAACACCAACCAAAGAGTACACATGGAGGGATTCATGGCTCCAGCTGCATATGTAGCAGAGGGATGCTTTATTTGGCATCAATGGGAGGAGAGGCCCTTGGCCTGTTGAGGCTCAATGCCCCAGAGTAGGGGACTACTAGGGCGCTGAGGCCAGAGTGGGTGGGTGGGTAGACAAGGTCCTCATAGAAGCAGGGGGAGAGGAGGAAACAGGGGGTTTGTAGAGGGGAGACTGGGAAGGAGGATAATATTTGAAATGTAAATAAATAAAATAACCAAATAAAGAAGAAAACAAACAAACAAAAACCAAATACAAGAGCTGGAAAAAAATGAATTAGACTTACAGTGGCTCTCAACCCATTAGTCACAACCATTTTGGTTGATAGATGACCCTTTCACATGGGTTGCCTACGATGGTTGGAAAACACAGATATTTACATTATGATTCATAACAGAAGAAAAATTATAGTACTGAAGTAGCAATTAAAATAATTTTATGGTTGGGGTTCCCTACAACATGAGAAACAATTAAATGGTCACAGCATGAGGAATGTTGAGAACCACATAATTAGACAAAGACACAGAAATCTTTTGGTCTGGGAAGAGGCCCCCAGATGTTATTTTTGAAGTGAAATGATGAAGAATGCACTCACATTTCTTTCTTTCTCCTTTAAATTATATGTGATTTATCTAATTTGCTTGAGCATTAATCATTAATCGAAATGTTTGCGTTTTGCCATGAGAGGAAGCCTAATTTGTTCATCCTCAAGTTTCTGCTTCTGAGAGCCAACCACAAGAATGGCTAGTGCTGTGACCTTTGAACTCTCACTCGAGGGTGGAACAGGATACACCATTCCATCAGGACTTTCTGTAGCTGAGAGAACATGGGCATCTGTCAGGAAGGTGTCTGAAAACATGATTTATAAGGAAAAATGAATTTTCCCTTATTCCTTTCATCTATTTAAATACAGCTTTATAACTGTGCGATAATTTGCAATGAAGTTTGCCTTATCATCATGTTTCTTTAAGTGAGCCTCACAAACAACTTTTGCCAGGGTTTTGAGAGAAAGGCTTCTGCTGGATTCTTGCCTGTTTGTCACTGAAAACATTTCCTTCATTTCATTTGCTTTTACTTTATCCTGACCCACTGCCGGGAGGGAACACCCTTTCTATACCCCCTCTACAGTGGGCAAGCTGCTCAACACTTCAGGATGTGTCAGGGTGTGGTCATCGAGTAGTACAGATTGGGGTTACAGTCTTTGGAACTGACATTGGTTTTGTCCAAACATTCCTCATTCTAGAGCAGTGGTTCTTAACCTTCACTACAGTTCCTCACATTGTCGTGACCCCGAACCATAAAATTACTTTCATTTCTACTTCATAACTGTAATTTTACTACTGTTGTCAATCATAGTGTAAATATCTGATACAAGAAATATCTGATATTTCACTTCTGTGAGAGGGTCATTTAACCCCAAAAAGGGTTGAGACTGACTGGTTGAGAACCCTGGTCTAAAGCCATGTACCATAACAAACTTTTGTCAGGGTTTAATTTTCAATTTCTTTTTTCTGAACTGCAGAAGACTTCTGGTCAAGCAGCTGAGCATTTGGGTTCCCAAGGCTTAACTTCTGCAGGTGGGACCCAGCTAGAGGTCAGAAAATTAATCTCCAAATTTTAGACTTATACAAAACGCAGCCCTATCTAGGATGACTACAGACTTTGTCTTATAGACCACTATAATTTTAAGACAAAAAGAGAACAGAAAAATAATCAGAGCTTCAGTGTACAGTTCTAAAAATATGACTGAATGACAGATTAGCTTTATTATTATGAATTTACAAGGCAAATTTAGCATCGCAAATCAGTTATCAAAGTCGCAAATCAATTGTCAAAGGTAAACTTACCTCTAAAACCAAACACATATGTGTATATTCACTAAAGAAAACATTTTAAGTGGACAAGTTACTTCTGGCTTGTCCCAGTGGGGTAGAGTGCATAATAGCAAAGACAGAAAGGCAGCAGGCATGGCAGCAAAAGACTCTGGGAGATGCCATCCTGTCTGTTTGTGTTGGGGGAGGGAGAGCTCACTATGTAGTTCTGGCTGTCCTGGAACTTGCTATGTCGACCAGACTGGCTTTGAACTCATGGAGATCCTCCTGCTCTGCCTGCCCAGGGCTGGAATCAAAGGTGTGCCACTGTGCTGAGCTCTACAGAGCACAGCCTTTACCACAAGCATCAGAGTGAACTAGAAATGAAGCGAGATTATAAAATCTCAAAGCCTGTTTACACAAACACAGATGCTGTAAGATAAGCGTTTTACTCTGACACAGAATTCAAAATCATGCAAGATACTTTTCCCCTCCCTGCCTCTTGTCATACACTGTGGTGATTCCCTTTTGGGTACCATGTGGCTCTGGCCTGCACTGCCTCTTCTAAATCATAAGCCCTGATCTATGCTGTGAGGGTCCAGAGATTATCTACAAAAGTTTGTACACTGGTTACATGGAGAATGATGACATCAAATAATTTCTTCGTATGAGTCAAAATAACCCAAAGTGTAACTAGAGTTTTAAAATTAAGTCTTCCAGGACTGAAGAGAGTCTGCTTTTATTCCCAGCACCCACATGACAGTTCACAACTGTCTGTGACATCCAGGGCATCTACTGCCCTTCTCTGCTCTCCATGATCACTTTACACACACGATGCACAGACATACACACAGGTGAAACACACACACATGAATAATAAGTAAAGACATATTAAGTTAAATCTGTGGAGTCATTTATGTTCCTGTTATTTATTTTGTTCAGTTCTCAACTTGCTTTTCTGTGATGCCGTTTCAATGTCTTCTTGTCTACAAGCTTTAGTTTTTGAGTTAAAAGCTGAAGTTTTGGAGAGTTCTAAGCTTGACTATGTTGATTAAGGATTTCCAGGTGATTTTGAATAAAATGCAGCAAAGACCTAAAAGACATTTACAAGATATGCACAGCACAAGGATTCTAACCTAGAAGCCTGTTCTTCAAGGGCTTGATTTTTTCTCCTAAAATCTGGTTAATAATGGACCTCAGTGAGTGAATTCACATACTTTCCTGGTCAAGTCTCTTAATGCCTGAAAGCCAACAACTTCATTAGGAGAGCTCTGTTGTTCAGCTAATTGTTCTATGTATGTGTATGTGCCTATTGTTATATGTGTGTGTTATGTGCACTAATACTCAGGGATTTCGGACGTCAAGCTGGCAATTTACTTGGTACACTGCCACGACTTATCCAAGCATGATTATACCTCATGCATGGCAGCCGACTCCAAAGACACTTCTCCATAGACTTACTTCAGTAAAAACACTGATTACCATCAGATTCTAGATTGTGGGAAAACAATTTAACTTCTGAACACATCACACACACACACACACACACACACACACACACACACACACACACACAAACACACACACACACACACACACACACACACACACACACTTAATTTCCAATATTTTTCACACACCTGCTGTTTAAGAGATAAAGTGTCTGGAATAAATGCTATGTGCCAAGAAGATATTAGGAATGTGGGTGTAAACTGGTCTCTTTGAAAAAAATCTGGAATTTGCATCATAGTTCACGAACTTTGAGATTCTTTAATGAAGGGTATGGGATCTTTAGGCCAATGTTACGATAAATATTGTCTTGGCCTCACATTGCAAAGGAGACACAGGTGGTGTCTCTTATCTACCTTGGAGCCTCTGCAGACTGCTCTATGGTTGGAATGTCTGTCTTTTTCTCCTAAGCTTAGCCCCTTTCTTTCTGTGGATGGTTCTCAGCTTGAAGTACTCTCACTTGAAAAGTCAACACCTACAGGACCTCTTCACTGGTTCTTCTTAGATTCTGTCCATATTCATTTCCTTCATAGCACTTCAGTTTTTGCAATGATCTTAATAGCTGGCATACTTATCTTTTATAGTCCTTAATCTGAGAATGTAAGACACATTAGAGAAGCCACATCGACCCTTTCACCTGCAAATTCTGAGAGCTGAGGAGGAAATTTTGTCCTTAAAAAACATTTACTGTATGAGTCGTATACTAACATTATTTATTGTACAAGATACATACAAAGATTTATAAGCAGTTGGGTCAAATTTAATACATATGAATATATATATATATATATAATTTGTTATTTTTTTTATGGTAACTTTTATCTGACACTTACCAAGTTAGTCACCATAACACCATTCAATGCAAAATACTTTGCAGACAGTCAGAGTTGCAAAGCTAGGTAAGACTCTGAGCTGCTTAGTTGTTGAGATGGTGAAGTGTCCAGCAGTATCTTCCAGGAAATTTAAACCCATAACATTCCTTTCAGCTTTATACACTTATAAATATGGCCTCAGATTTTGGGTTTTAAAATATGATTGAAGTGGCTTTGTTAAACCCAAGAGTTTGTGGTTTTCATAATCTATCAGACAATTGATAACTACATTTGTTGATAAGCATATTTGATTAACATTTTCTCTTTGTATTGCCACTCTGGAAATGTTTTAGTTTCTGTTTTTTTTTTTTTTTAAATTATGATGTGTGTTGTAAGATTAGGTGAGTATCTCTTCATGGTTTGTCTTTAAAAAGTCCAAACTAGAAAAAGGATTTTGAAATCTGTAACCATATAGGAATTGTAAATGTCTGAGAATATGATTAAAAAGTAGAGGCTTTGGTAGTCCCAGTGCTGCTGGGCAGAGACAATGTCTCCCTGAGACTCACTGGCTTGTCACTTCAAGGTGAGATCATCTCACAAAAGAATAAGGGGGGGACTAAGAAGGACACCTGGCAGCAATCAGTGGCCCTCTGATATGTCTATGTATCTGCATGAATACACACACGCACACACACACACCACAAACACAAGCATGCATATGCACACACAATTTGCATGTATAAAAATTAAATGATACTCTGTTAAGATACACAATTTTATATATCAGTTAAATATTAATAGCAAACAACTTGAGCATTTTAAACATACTGAACATTCTTAGTTTCTGATTTGTAACAGAAAGCTTCTTCATAAATCAAACACTCCAGTCTGTGTTTGGCTTAGGGTTGGGTGCTGCCCATTAGAGCCTCCAGGTTGGTGGTGAGAAAGAAGTAGGATGGGAAAACCAAAGCCAACAAATGTAGCCTTCATTTTAAAGTGTAAACATGGAAAAACATGTGGAGAAACACGAGATGAGGTGAATTAGAGGGTCACCCCTTGTCATTCATACTGTCCTCGTCTTCAACTTTCTTCCTCAAACCGGCTTCTCTTAACACTTTTAAAATCTGCACTCTCCCTGAGCAGGTACATGTGTACTGTGTACACACTCACAGCCTATATAGCTTTCCCTGTTACATGGTCAGAACGGTGTGAGCAGCAGAGGCGAAGGCCCGCTGAGCACTTAGGTCTCCCTCCCCCCACATACAGACATACATATACATGTATGTATAATCAGTGCTCACTCAGATCCTTGATTAAGGTCCCCTTCGAACCCAGACTTCTTCTAAAATTTCCCTCATTGTCTAAGATGTTGGAGGGTAGAAGCTCACTCACTTTATTAGTGGTTGTAACCTGAATGCTCTGTGATCACAGGAGCCCAGTGCCTTTACCATTGGGTAAACAACTGAAGAAAATGACTGTTTTTCCCCAGTGCCCACCAGCGGCCAATAGTTCACATCTCCACACTTTACTAGAGGCCTCCCTTAAAGGCTCTGGCATCCTGTAGCCCAGCATCCTGGCATCCTGTAGTCTACTTTTCCAACAGAATAAAGAGCACTCCAAGCTAATCACACAGACATAAAGTTTGGAAATTAGGACTTACATGCGAAAGAACATGTGACATCTGTCTTTCTGGGCCTGGTTACCACACTCAGAAAAAGATCTACCAATTCTATTTTCTTGAAAATTTCATTGTCTTTATAGCTGAATAAATTTAATTATATATATGAATCATATTCCATTTATCTATTGATGTAGAGCTTGGCCAATTCCATTTCCTAGCTACTGTGGATAGAACAGCAATAAACATGGGGATGTACTAGTTTTGTCATAGGGTACTGAGTCTTTGGCTGTAGGCCCAGGAGCTGGGTCACATGTGGTTCTAGTTTCAGCTGTTTGAGGAACCACCAAACTGATAGTGACTGCCCAGTCTCGACTTATCCCAACAGTGGGTGTGCCACACCTGTGGGAAGTCTGCATCTACTCTCATTTGCTGATTTGTTTTTGACAACCCTTCTGTCTGTGGTGAAACGATATTCAAAGTAGTTTTAATTTGCATTTTCTTAATGGCTAACGAAGTTAAATACTTTTAATAAGTATATATTGCCCACTGATTATTTCTTGTTTTCAGGATTTGGGGAGGAGTATTTGGGCGTGTTGTTACTCTTTGAGTTCTTTGTGTATTCTAGATGTTAATCCTCTGTTGGTTGCATAGCTGGAGAAACCTTCTCCCACTCTGTAAGTTGCCTTTCTACTCAATTGGCATTTTCCTTTGCTGTATAGAAGACTTTCATTGTCTTGAGAGCCCTTTGCCTATTGTCCTTATTTCTTAACTATAGTCTAGTTAGAAAGTCCCTCTATGTCTCTTCCTTTGTGTGTTCCTACCTATGTGTTTCCTCTAGCAGTTTCAGAGATCCAGAATTTATGCTGGCTCTATTGAGCCAGTCAGGGTCAGGAATGGGATTCAGCTTCTCCCAATATCATTCATTGAAAAGGTTGTCTTCTCGTAACAGCGAAGATCCAGGGACACAGGCCTGTCGAGACTGCACTGTGAGTAGCCGGGGAGCAGAGAGGGTTAGGCCAGGTAAGTGGGAGGCACGGCCCTCCAGTGGGTTCAGGGGAGCAGCAACTCTGCCATAGGGACTCCATATCCACCCAGAAAGCCCTTGCGTGCACATCAAACGCTCAAGACATTTGCCACCTGGAACAGCGGAGATCCAGGCACACAGGCCTGGTGAGACTGCACCATGACTGGCCAGGGCACAGAGAGGTCTGGACTGACCTTGCAGAAATCAAGGCCCCGCGGTTGGCTCAGGGGAGTAGGAACCCTGGAATAGGGAATTGGTATCTGCCCAGAAAGCCACCCCGTGCGGACCAAACGCTCAGGCCATTTGCCACCAGGAACAGCAGAGATCCAGGGACACAGGCCTGGTGAGACTGCACTGTGAGTAGCCAGGGCACAGAGAGGGCCAGGCCCAACATGCAGAAGGCATGACCCTCCAGTTCGTTCAGCGGAGCAGGAACTCTGCCATAGGGACTCGGTATCTGCCCGGAAAGCCCTGTGTGCGGACCAAACGCTCAAGCCATTTGCCACCTGGAACAGCGGAGATCCAGGGACACAGGCCTGGTACACAAGAGAGATAGGTACCAATTACTAACAACAAGATGGCAAAAGGAAAGCAAAAGAACTTAAGCAATGGAAACCAAGACAACCTGGCAACATCAGAGCCCATCACAGCAAGCAGTGGAATGTCAAACACTCCTGAAAATGAAGACTCAGACCTGAAATCATACTTCAAGATGATGATGGAGATCTTTGAGAAGAGCATGAATAACTCACTTAAACAAGAATGGAAGTACAACCATAAAGAAATAGAAGCTTTTAAAGAGAAAGCCCCCCCCCCCCCAAAAAAAAAACTCAAATCAAAGAACTAGAGAAAAACAGATCCAAATTGATGAAGGAATTGAAAATAGAAATAGAAACAATAAAGAAAACACTAAAAGATACAAACCTGGAGGTGGAAAACTAAAAAAAGAAACTAGGAGTCACAGATGCAAGCATCTCCAACAACTACAAGAGATGGAAGAGAGAATCTCAGGGGCTGAACAACATTGAAAACATAGACAAACAGAGAAGATGCAAAAGCCAAAAAGCTGCTAACCCAAAATGTCCAGGAGATCCAGGTCACAATGAGAAGATCAAACCTAAGGATAACAGGAATAGAAGAGGGCAAAGAATATCAACTAAGAGGTACAGTAAATATCTCCAACAAAATCTTAGAAGAAAACTTCTCTACCCTAAAGAATGAGATGACTATGAGCATAAAGGAAGTCTACAGAACTCAAAACAGGGAGGACCAGAAAAGAAATTCTTCCTGACAAATAATAGTCAAAACACCAAGTGCCCAAAGCAAAGAAAGAATACTAAAAGCAGTAAGGGAAAAAGGTCATGTAACATATAAAGGCAGACCAATCAGAATCACAACCGACTTCTCAACAGATCCTGGACAGACATCATGCAGACCCTAAGAGAACACAAGTGTCAGCCCAGACTGCTATACCCAGCAAAACTCTCAATCACCATAGATGGAGAGACCAAGATATTCCAGGACAAAACTAAATTTACACAATATCTGACCACAAATTTAGCACTATGAAGAATCATAGCTAGAAAACCCATTACAAGGAGGGAAACTACATCCTAGTAAAAAACAAGAAAATAACTAAGCAAGAAAACCAAAAGAAGAAAGACACACAGATACAATTCTACCTCTAAAAGTAAAAATAGCAGGAAACAGTAACCACTATTCCTTAATACCTGTTAACATAAATGGACTCAATTCCCCAATAAAAAGACATAGGCTATCAGACTGGATACATAACCAAAATCCAGCATTTTGCTGCATACAGGAAACTCATCTCAGAGACAAAGACAGAGTAAAACGTTGGGAAAAAAAAACCTTCCAAGCAAACGGCTCCAGGAAACAAGCTGGAGTAGCCATTCTAATATTGAATAAAGTAGATTTTCAACCAAAAGTTATCAAAAAAGATTATCTTTTTTTTGTAAAAAAAAAAAAGTAAAAAGAAGGACAGTTTTTACTCATTACAGGGAAAATTTATCATGAGGAATTCTCAATCCTTAACATATATGCTCTAAATACAAGAGCACCCATATTCATAAAAGAAACCCTACTAAAGCTCAAAAAATACATTGCACCCCACACAATAATAGTGGGAGACCTCAACACCCAACTCTCATCAATGGACAGATCATGGAAGCAGAAACTGAACAAGGACGCAATGAAACTAGCAGAGGTTAGTAACTAATTGGAATTAATAGACACCTACAGCAGTAATCAAAAGCCTCCCAACCAAAAAAAGCCTAGGGCCAGATGGGTTCAGTGCAGAATTCTATCAGACATTTATTGACGATGTAATACCAATATTCTCCAAATTATTTCAACAAAATAGAGTCACTACCTAACTCATTCTTCGAGGCCACAATAACCCTTATTCCTAATCCAAACAAAGACCCTACAAGGAGAATAAAGAAGTGGGAAAATGATACAACTATGTTTTAATTTAAAAATGATTAATAATAATTTTTGTTTTTAAAATGTGCAGATTTTGGAAAGTCTATTCAGCGGGACCTGTTGGACCCTTCTCTTTCCATGTGCATGTCTAATTTGTCCAAGAACTTCAGCAAACTGGCTAGCTGTGGCTTCTCAGCCACTGTTTCTTCCAGTTTCTCTTATTACCTAGGTGTTAGCAACTGGGCAAAGGAGCATCTCCGGTGATGGGCATTGAAGAACAGCACAGACAAGCAGACTTGGCTCTGGCGTTGTTCCTTCAACACGCTTTTTTCCCTCTCCTCAGCTCAGCTCTTTGATGGGTAGGAGTTCCTGCCAGCGCTTTTGCATTTTCCAGATAGCAATTCCTTATGCCCATGTTTCTTAGAGGAAATCAGACTACGTTTTATAGGGCTTGTACTAATTAGATCCACAAAAACCTTACTGATAAACCAGATCATCGTCGATGAACTAATTTGGAGTGGAAAAGTCAAGGATTATTGACTATTTGTGTTCTCAGCTCAAAATTTCTTACTTGTCCACAGACGAGTGGTGTGGAAGTCAGATATTGTTCCTCTTTCTTGGAAATAAAAAAGACAAGATAATAGATGGGATAAAGAAACATATCAAGAAGAATCAGCTGCAGTTGACATAAATGGTTTGGAGGCTAACTGGCTTTTTCACAGAATTTAAAAACTGTAAAAAATGCATTCTCTGGAGTTGAAGAAAAGGCTCAGTGGTTAAGCGCTTTGGCTGCTCCTGCAGAGAGAGAACCAGGTTCAGATTACTGGCAAATACAACCACATTTAACTCCAGTTCCACGAGATCTGACATCCTCTTCTGACTTCCACAAGCACTGTGTACATGTGATACACAGATATACATGCAAACCAAACACACACACACACACACACACACACACACACATACACACACATCAAAAAACAAAACAAAAATGAACAGATCTTAAAATATAGTCATTCCAGCACTGACTGGAATGGTGGCCACGCCCCATCATGAATTAAATTCACTTTCTAAAGATACAGTCTCCTGGTAGCAGTAAGAACTGCTCCCCACACGACTTCTGCTTTCACACTCCCCAACTCCATTCTGTGCTTTCCTCAATCATTGCCTCATCCTGCTGCAGTGCACTGGTGGGAAAGGCTGCAGTAAGGCGCTCCTGTGCACTCTCGGGCAAGTGCAACGTGCTGGGTGTCACTCAGCATGCTCCCAGTCAGAGAGGATCCCCGGCAGTGGAGGGGTAGCCCTCTCACTTTCCTTTTAATTACCAACACCACGCAAACTGAACTTATCACGTTTTCTACTCATCAAATTTGTGAGTTTAGTGTTTTGGCTGTGTTTTTAAGCACTATCAGTTCTTGTAGGAAGTTAAATAAAAACAGAAATAGACTTACATTTTATCTTTAACCTTTATCATCGATCATGGTGTCTGGTAGAGAATGACTGCTGGAGACAATTCTCTATGAATTTCCTACATTCATATATATCACATACATAATATCTACATATTCATACATAACTGCATACATATTTACAAATTCATACATATCTTAGGAGTAAAGCATCTGACTGACTTTGTTTAGGATTTGTGTGTGTGTGTGTTTGTGTTTGTGTGTGTGTGATGTGTGTGTGTAGTGTGTATGTGTGTGTCTCTGTGTGTGTATGTGTGTCTGTTTGTGCATGTGTGGTATGTGTGTGTCTGTGTGTGATATGTGTGTGTGATATGTGTGTGTGATATGTGTGTGTGGTGACTGTGTGTGCGTGTGTTAAACTGTACCCAGAAACATGAGAAAATGTCTGTTTTCAGAATGGAGAAAGGGCATGCTGACTGTCCCGTGTATATAAAATCCTGATTTATCTTTTCAAATGTCAGCCCTGGCTACTGATATCACTAGAGGTAACAAAGTCCTTTGTCACTGACCCAGGAATCACAAGACCAGCTTTTGTAAAACTGTCAGGCTGTTGTGTTCACATAGGAGCAAGCTAGATTTCAGCCTCTCCACAGTTCTGTTACAGTAACTAGCCACAGACAAGCAACAAAAAAAGACCATTGGATTTATTTGTTTGAAAATAATTGGGGATTCAGCATTGTTCTGCTAACCAACCATGACCAGAAAACACCACAGGGATTTCTGTAGGTAAAGAGTTATTTCACAATACGTTTTCATGGAAGTATCAGTGTGTGTTAGTCAGCCAGTGTTTACTTTAGATACCAGTGTTGACTTTGAAATGCTGGCAGCAGGGTATTTGGGCCTGGCTAAACACTGAGTTGTGCGATGGGAACCAGTTATTTATTTAAGCACCACCTAGTCGCGCAGAACTGTAGACTCTGGGTAGCTGCTGTCTGCTCCTGTTTCAGTGGCCAAAACGGCTTAGCTATAGTCTTAGCTCACAGTGCTCACGTGTGCTCTCCTTTCCTAAAAGTCACAGCTAATTACCATTAGAGTTGCGTTTTCACTTGGAACACAAAGTGCTGCGTTTGGTATTTATTTTTCCATTTGCTTCAGAGATGGATTTGATATTTAGAGTGCCTGGCAAACGTAGCCCCAGAGCCCTTCTCACTAAAGAAGCATCGGGTCCTTATGCAGGACAGATGGTCAAGCTGACACACACCCCCCTTCCTGCTAATCACAGCACCAAGAGTCTGGTGCCAGGCAGCGATGGATGCATGAAAAAAACACTTTCCAAAGGTGATTTGATTTAAGGGCAATCAGCTTTGGACCTATCTTACAAACCATGTAATATGTCAGGAGAGGAACGGGGATAAGACTTAGAGAAACAAATTTGACTCTAGGCTTGCCACGTTTTCTGTGATCCCTGGCAAATTGTTTGGCCTCTCTGAGTATTCATGTTCCCAGTCATAAAAAAGGAACAATGAATAACTGACTGTGAAGCTATACACTGAGGATGTTATTATTAGTAAAGCACGTATCTACCACCCAAATTCTTTCTGAGGTTTTAATTTACTTTTTTTTTTTGATTTAGAAAAATGTTACCCTAAAGAGATCTGGGCATGGGCTAGGTGTCCATATTGATGTGGCCAAAGTTGTGTGTTTTGGTCCAGAATGAAAAGAGTTAACAAAATACTCACATTTTGTTTTTATTAAATAGAATAATACTATGATATTAAGAGCACTTACCATGGAAGCCCATGGAAGCATGGAATGAGACTCAAAAATCTGTATTCGCAGAAACTGGAGCTGACAGAAGAGCAGAAAAGAATAGTACTACTCATATTTTAACACTTCTATGGAAAAAATTTTAGTTTTTAAAATTTAGTTCTTGTTCCTGAGTGTTGTTATAGTTAGCCTCATATAAGATTTTAAATGACGAGAAGAAAGCAAAACTAGAAAAGCCATCATGGGAGCATTTTTAACTCGTTCCAAGCTTCACGTTAGTAAGGCCTGTGAAGGGTTCACTGCCTTAGAAACAAATGACTTTTTTCACATGAGATAAACCTCCTCATAATGGGCCTATGTCCTAACTAGAAGATAAAGTGGTAAATTATTTACAAAATGACAAACTATATCAAATCATGACTCACTTGCAATTGATTATCAACTGATATCTTTATAATAGCAAGGCTGCCATATGTGTTTCATGCACTAACGATGGGACGGCTTTCTGAACCACTCCACAAACAGCAGACTGTCTTCATCTTCTGCTTCATACCATACAGCATATCCACAGGACCCCATGCACTGCACACCATGTGCATGGACCCCTGGAAATGACCTTTGATCACCGAGATGCATTTGACATATAGAATAACAAAGCAGTCAGGGCTTTCTAAACGGTATCTTTTTAAAGATTAATTTATTTATTATATATGAGTACACTGTAGCTGTCTTCAGACACACCAGAAGAGGGCATCAGATCTCATTATGGATGGTTGTGAACCACCATGTGGCTGCTGGGATTTGAACTCAGGACCTATGGAAAAGCAGTCAGTGCGGTTAACCACTGAGCCATCTCTCCAGCCCCTTTAAACAATACTGAACAGACACACCCGGATGGACCCCCACTGTTAGTCACCTTAATCTAGTGAAAAAAATAACAGATGAATGGTGAAATTTCCATTTCCTATGTTTTTCTATCATAATGTTTATTATTATCATCCGTACCCAGGGACAATAACAATGGAAATGATATGTAGCCTACAGCTCTACCTCAGTGATCTGTTTTTTCTGACATGCCAGTTCACTTTATTTACATGTACACAGAACACTGTTACTGTTTTTTAGAAAATCTTCTGGATACCTACAATGTTAAAATGGTTTTTTAGTGAGAAGAGCTAAAAAATACAAATGTAGAAATAACAGGAGAAAAACCATGTCCTCATGAAGTGATTCTAACAAATACTAACGCACAGGCAACTTTGTTACCTATATTCCACTGAAAACTACTTCAGTGCATATTTTTCCTTGTTTTGTTTTGAGACATTGTTTCTCTATGTGGCCCATGCTTCTCTGAAACTTTTCAAGGCCTAGGATGATATCCAACTCTGGACACACTTCCCCATTTCCTAAGTACTAGGCTTAGCGATGTTCATAACCAATTTTCAATAAATATTCTTTAAAATGTGCATACGCCTTAACACAATGCCCATTTTTACGATGGACTACGTATGACTCTGTATTAGAAATGACTGGTAGGATATAGGAAGAAGAATGCCTGTGAGGCATTAACAGTTAAAACCATAAACACTAAGGTTTAAATACTCCAAAGCATGACTTGGTGCCTTGGAATTATAGTTTATTGGTACATGTAACATTATTCCTAATATCCTTCCATAACTTCTTGTGAATGCGTGGATGAGTGCTTTGATGGTTAAATAAACTTGGGCTGTGTTTAGTGCCCTTGAGGGTTTAGTGAACAGCATGCTTTGAGAAGCCACCAAGTGGCAGCAGCAGAGCTCTGAGACTCGGCCAGGGACAACTCTGCTCCTATCTCCAGCCCCAGGCACCTCTTCTTTAATATTCCTCCATTTTTGTTGCGTTTGCTTGGTCCTACAGTGTTGAACAATAGTGAGAAAAAGAAACACAGATCATTCTTCCGTAAATAGGGGACTGGTAAATAGAATGTGTTAGCACAGCACTTACAAGCTAACACGTCATTTCCCCCGATGTTTCTATGTGTAATGAGTGGTGAACGCACTAGGGACCGAGTGAGTAAAAGACATGAAGCTGGGGTCCAAAGACACTCTTGCAGGCCATGGTCGTTCCAAAGTTTACTTTCCACTCTCCTCCCTGTGTTCTTTTGTCTTAGGGTTGTTATTGCCGTGATGAAATACCATGACCAAACCAAACCAAACCAAACAAACAAAAACCCACAAAATAAACAAAGAAAAAAAAAAACGTGTGGAGGAAATTTATGTCATGTACCCTTCTGCTCTTACACTGGCTTCCTATTCTCTCCAGCCACAATCCAATGTGTTATTCTGGGCTGTAAATATCTCGAGACTAGAACTGAATATTGAGTTACAAGTGAAATAACAATTCCTCAAGCTTACTCCTGCAAAGTTAATATAGTGGAAATGAGTGAAGCTAACCATTAAAAGGCGGACAATAAGTCTCAGGTCACATAATAACTGAAGGGGTGTGTAAGGAAGGGTGGAGAGGCTAGCTGGCACCAGCCAGTCTGATGCCCAATGTTGAAAGAAGATTGTGTGTGTGTATAAATACTTTCAATGTAGTAAATGAATACCACCTTGTTTTTTTATAGTATCTAAATGTTAACATTTCTCTAAATTAATATATATATATACATACATACATACATATACACGTTTACTCACATGACTGCAAAGAATTCAATCTCAGCTTATTTTCTAGGTTCATTCAAATCTCTCCTAGTAAATGGGATGGCAACATGTGAAAACCCTGTCAGCAAGTTCATCTGTGGTGGTTAATTAATATTGTAAGGTACTAGATAGACCAGTGGGGCTTCTATGTGGTTCCCTCCTCTCCTCTTACCCATCTAGGTCCACGAGATCTCACTGCCCGCTTGGAGTGCTTGGCGGTAGGTGTTGATTCACGGAAGCATGTCCTAAAACACTTCAGGTGTATAAGCTTTAGGGGGCTAGATCTTTTTAGAAACCTGCCTGTGCCTGTTCCCCACTCTTAGACCAAGTAACACTGAACTCCTCTAATTTGGTGGGATCTGTGCCTAGAGTTGCAGTATCTTCACTTCTTTGCCCCCCTTTGAGGCAACACAATCTGGACATAGCTGGGGAGGTAGAGTGTTTGCTGTGGAGCAGGAGGACCTGAGTTTGGAGCCCATCACCGAGTAGAGTTAGGTAGCGTGAGACTGTAATGGGGGTTAGGGGAGGCAGAGACAGATGGATCCCTGGAGCTTAGTGGCCAACCAGTCTAAGCAAATCTGAGACATTCTTTCTCAAACAAGATGGAGTGTGCCTAAGAAAGATACTCAGCATTGTTTTCTGACCTCTACAAGCATATGCAACATACTCCTGCAACACATGCACATACAAACATGCGCACGCATACATGCACACATACAAATGTGCAGCTTCTCGGACATAGCTAAAGCCTTTATTCCACTCTCTGTCAATCCTAGCCTTATGAATTTATGAGCAGCCCTAAATTCCTGGCCACAAAAGCAAAGGTCCCTGGGGCATAGAGTCTCTGTCTTGGCATTTGTCCCTGTTTTCCACATCCTGTTCAAGATCCAAAACAAAACCCCACATTCTCACATCAAAACAAGTTCTCTGTTGAGAACTCAAAATGTCCCCTGAGTTTGCTATAAAAATAACATTAAATTTTGATTTTAAATGATTTGTTCATGTGTGTTCTTACAAGACCCTACAGTTTTGTACCATGCAAAAAAACCTTGAATCTGCCTCTAACAGATTCTCAAACAACATGAATTTTGCAGGCAAATAGATAGAATATCTTCCTGAAGGAGGTAACCTGGGCCCAAAGGACATGTATGCTATGTACTCACTTATAAGTGGACATTAGTCATGAAGTACAGGATACCCATGCTACAATCCACAGATAAAAGAAGCTAAATAGAAAGAAAGGCCCAAGCAAGCATGCTTGTATGTCCCTCAGAATGGGGAATAAAATAATGGTAGGAAGCAGATGAAAGGAGGGATCTGGGTGGGAAAGGAGGTGGGGAGGGGAATGGGGGAGTTCAGGATCAGGTGTGAGGAGGGACAGGAGGGGTGGCCAGAGAGGGCCATGAGAATAAATGGAAATCTACAGCTGGTAGAGGAGCATCCTAAGGGGTGTGAGAGACCTGGGAAAAGGGAGGCTCCTGAGAATTAATGGTGGTGAGCATAGCTGAGCCTCACAGCAGTGGTGGTACAGAACCCAAAGAGGTTACCTCCTGTAGCCAGGCTGGAACCCCAGTGGAGCGATAGTGACACCAACCCGTCTACAAAACTTTCAACCCCAAATATATCTTGCCTGCAAGAAATGCAAGAATGGGGAACTGAGCGGAGGAGGAGGGAATGGTCAACCAATAAGTTGAGACCTATCCCATGGGCAAACACCTGTCCCTGTAATGATACTCTGTTATGTTTGCAGACAGGAGCCTCTTCTGAGAAGCTCCACCCAGCAGTTGACTCAGACAGATGCAGACACCCAAGGCCAAACAGTGGCTAGACCTTGGGGACTCTTATGGATGAAATGGGGAAAGACTGTGGGCCCTGAAGAGATAGGAACTCCACAGGAACACTGTTGGAGTTAACTAACCTGGACCCTTGAAGGGTCTCAGAGCCTGCAAATACCACCCCCATCTCTGTACACAGGTAGCAGATATGCAGCTCTGTCTTCCTTGGATCCCAAATAACTGGAGTGAGCGGCTATCTGTAAAGCTGCTGCCTGTCTGTAGGATCTGGTCCCCTAACTCGGAGGTCTTGTCTGGCCTCAGTGGAAGGAGAAGCCCCAGCCCTGCAGGGACTTAAAGTGCCAGAGCAGAGATATGCGGGAGGGGCTCCATTCAGAGGAAAGAGGATGGGGAGGGACTGTAGGAGAGGGGGGTACAGCAATCAGAAGGTAAAGTGAGTAAGTTTTTAAAAATGCTCAAAACAAGTGCTCAGAAAAAATGGAAAAATATTCTACATTATTTCTATGCCATTTTCCAGAATCGTAAGGATTCCTATAGGGTAAATTTTTAGAACTGTTTTGAAGTTTTGCTATTTTTTTTTATTGGATATTCTCTATGTTTACATTTCAAATGTTATGCCCCCATCCCCCCACTTGCTTCCATGAAGGTGCTCCCTCTCCCAACCACCCTCTCTCTCCTCAGTGCTTTAGCATTCCTCTACACTGGGAAAATGAGCCTTCACTGGACCAAAGGCCTGTTCTCCTATAGATGCCAGACAAGGTTTCCTCTGCTACATGTGCAACTGCAGCCATGGGTCTCTCCATGTGTGCTCATTGGTTGGTGATTTAGTTCCTGGGAGCTCTGGAGGGTTTGGTTGGTTGATAATGTTGTTCTTTTCATCAGGTTGAAAACCCTTTCAGCTCCTTCAGTCCTTTCTCTAGCTCCTTCATTGTGGTACCCGTGTTCAGTCTGATGGTGTCTTAGTCAGGGTTTCTGTTCCTGCACAAAACATCATGACCAAGAAGCAAGTTGGGGAGGAAAAGGTTTATCCAGCTTATACTTCGATATTGCTGTTCATCACCAAAGGATGTCAGAACTAGAACCCAAGCAGGTCAGGAAGCAGGAGCTGATACAGAGGCCATGGAGGGATGTCACTTACTGGCTTGCTTTCTCTGACTTGCTCAGCCTGCTTTCTTATAGGACCCAGGTCTACCAGCCCAGGGATGGCTCCACCCACAATAGGCTGGGCCCTCACACCTTGATCACTAGTTGAGCCTTACAGCTGGATCTCATGGAGACATTTTTCTCAAATGAGGCTTCTTTCTCTGTGATAACTCCAGCTTGTGTTAAATTGACACAAAACCAGCCATTACAGATGATTAGCTGCAAGCATTCCCAACTGTATCTGTATAACTCTGGCAGAGCCTCCAAGGAGGCATGCATATCTGGTTCCTGCCAGTAAACACATCAGCAAGAGTGCTTGGGTTTGGAGGCTGCATATGGGTCGGATCCCGAGGTGAGGCGGCCTCTGGATGATCTTTTCTTCAACTCCTGCTCCCTGTGTTTTGTTCTCCCTTCTAGGAAGGACTGAGACATCCACATTCTGGCCTTCCTTCCTTTTGAGCTTCATAAGGTTTAGACCTGTTTTGAATCTGCAACAGTGAACATATTTTTAATTGAATGTGTGTTGCCAAACTGTCAGAAAGAAGCAGCTGTTCCAGCATTGAACGGGGTTGTGTTATAGTTTAAACTTTGCCAATCTCAGAGTGCAAACAGTATTTTAGTGTAAGTTTTACTTTGCATTGACCTCATTATAAGCCAACTTGAGTATATTTTCATGTGTTTAATAGCTGTTTTCTTTTCTATGTGTTCAGTTCCCTTGTCACTGGCCCTTTGCTTCCTTAGGCCTTTGTGCTGTAACTGCCAGGGGAAGTCAATCATGGAGAGCTTAGTGTAAACAGCACCCTCTGGAGTTGGCAGTGAGGAGGCTGAGACCTGTTCCATGGTCATCTATTAAGTTTTCCCAATCTTTCTTTCTTTCTTTCTTTCTTTCTTTCTTTCTTTCTTTCTTTCTTTCTTTCTTTCTTCCTTCCTTCTCTCCCTCTCTTTCTTTCCCTTTCAGCCCATCTTCCACTCTTGTTTTTGTTTTGTTTTTTACTGATTTTATTGGATATGTTTTATTTACATTTCGAATGCTATCCCCTTTCTTGCATTTCCTTCCATATCCCCTATCCCCTTACCTCCCTGCTTTTATGAGGGTGTTCACCCACCAACTCAACCACCTCCCCCTGCCTCCCCACGCTGACATTCCCCTACACTGCAGCATCAAGCTTTGGCAGGCCCAATCTAATTTCTATGTGTTAAGAAATATCTGAATAGACTGAGATAGAATCTAGAACCCTGAGCAGACTTATCTTTCTTATGTAACAACACTGGCTAAGAAAACATCTAAAAGAATTCACAGCAAACTTAATTACAGTCAATTTAGACAGGGAGAGTGTCATGAGATGGGAATGAAAAGAATTTTTAATGACTTTTTTGAAATATGTATTTATGTGTGACTGATATGTGATAAAGAAAATGAGTAATACGTGATAAATTAAAGAAGGATATGAAAGGAACAGCACAGTGCTCCCCTTTCCTGCCTCCTTTTCCCACAAGGACTACAACAAAGTAATGGCTGCTGCGCTCTTAGCTTGTACTGTGAAATTCTTTTCCCACTAGAAACAATCAGACTCTTTAGAGAAATGATCAACTAACAGCAAGGATAGCAATGTGCAAGTGTCATGAAACCCACGGAGATAAAGATGGAGTCATAAAAGTTCACCGACTTAACTTAAAGAGGCTGCTACAAACAGAAAAACCTGTTTCAAAAGCCAGAAAGTTGTTTTGAACTCATGTATTTTTTTTTTTTTTTTTTTTTACTGATTTTGTTGGATATATTTTATTTACATTTCGAATGTTATCTTCTTTCCTGGATTCCCCTCCATATCCCTTATCCCATATTTTCTGACCCTGCTTTTAAGAGGATGTTTATCCACCCACCCATCCCCTCTCACCTCCCCACTCTGACATTCCCCTACACTGCAACATCAAGCCTTGGCAGGACCAAGGGCTTCTCCTCCCATTGATGCCCAACAAGACCATCTTTTGCTACATGTGCAGCCGGAGCCATAGGTCCATCCATGTGTACTCTTTGGATAGTGGTTTAATCTCTGGGAACTCTAGTTAGTTGGTATTGTTATTCTTATAGGGTTGCAAACCCCTTTGACTCCTCCAATCCTTTCTCTAACTCCTCCATTAGGGACCATTCTCAGTTCAATGGTTGGGTGTGAGCATCCGCCTCTGTATTTGTCAGGCTCTGGCAGAGCCTCTCAGGGGACAGGCATATCAGGCTCCTGTCAGCATTTGCTTCTTGGCATCAGCAATATTGTCTGGGTTTGGTGGCTGAATATGGGCTGGATCTCCAGGGAGCAGTCTCTGGATAGCCTTTGCTTCAGTCTCTGCTCCAAACCTTATCTCCATATTTCCTCCTGAAAATATTTTTGTTCCCCCTTCTAAGAAAGCCTGAAGCATCTGCACTTTGGTCATCTTTCTTCTTGAGCTTCATGTGCTCTGTGAATTGTATCTTGGGCATTCTGAGCTTTTGGGTTAATATCTACTTATCAGTGAGTGCATACCATAGGTGTTTTTTTTTGTAGTTGGGTTATGTCACTCAGGATGATATTTTCTAGATCCATCCATTTGCTTAAGAATTTTATGAAGTCATTGTTTTTAATAGCTGAGTAGTACTCCATTGTGTAAATGTTCCACATTTTCTCTATCTATTCTTTTGTTGAAAAATATCTGGGTTCTTTCCAGCTTCTGTCTATTATAAATAAGGCTGCTATGAACATAGTGGAACATGTGTTCTAGTTGTATGTTGGGGCATCTTTTGGGTATATGCCCAGGAATGGTATAGCACTCCTGGGAGTGGTATAACTGGGTTTCATGGAATTATAATACCCCTATAAAAAAGCTAACTAGTCATACTGAATAACAAAATTAATTAGTGATTAGAATAATTAAATTAGTAATTAGAATAATTAATAATAATATTATTAATTAGAAGAACAAGTTTAGTAAATCATTAAGAAGAGTCTCTTTTCTTTTTGTCCTCTTTTCTTTTTTGTTTCATTTTTCTTACTTTGTGCAGCACTGGGGCCAAAGGAACAAATCCAGAGTCTTACACATACGTGTTAGTTTATCATTCAGCAATATCCCACTCTAGAACATAACAATTGTCCTACCTTTTTGTACAAATTGTGTCTTTGTTCACAAAATAATGTGTGAAAAGAGAGTTCTCTTCATAAAATATAGCCCAGCCAAAACTGGAGCAGAGACTGAAGGAAAGGGTGTCCAGTGATTTTCTCAACTTCGGACAGGTACCAAACCCTGGCACTATTACTGATGCTATGGTGTGTTTGTAGACAGGAGCCTAGAACGGCTGTCCCCTGAGTGGCTCTACCAGCAGCTGACTGAGACAAATGCAGATATAGGCAATCACTGGACTGAAGTCGGGGACCCTTATGGAAGAGTTTGGGGAAGGATTGAAGGAGCTGAAAAGGATAGCAGCCCCATAGGAAGAACAACAATGTCAACTAACCCAGACCCCTGGCAGCTCCCAGAGACTAAGCCACCAACCAAAGATCATACAAGGGCTGTTCCAAGGTCCTCAGACACAAATGTAGCAGAGACTGCCTTGTCTGGCCTCAGTGGGAGAGGATGTTCCTAACCCTATAGAAACTTGATGCCCTTGGGAAGAGAGATTCCCCAGGAGGGAGCACCCTCTCAGATTGGAAGAGGATGAGAGATGGAGTGAAGATCTCTGGGAGAGGGGACAACATTTGGAATGTAAAGAGATAAAATAATTAAAAAATAAAATAAAAAATTTAAGATGTCCTGAAAATGAATGAAGATAATAAAATGTGCCATTTATCATTTTCTTTTTTTTTTAAGATTTATTTATCTTATGTATATGAGTACACTGTCGCTGTCTTCAGACACACCACAAGAGGGCATCAGATCCCATTACAGATGGTTGGGAGCCACCATGTGGTTGTTGGGAATTGAACTCAGAACCTCTGGAAGAGCAGTCAGTGCTCTTAACCACTGAGCCATCTCTCCAGCCACCATTTATCATTTTTATGATGTGTTGGCATTGGTCACTACAGTTGCAAACAGTTACAGAGCAAAAGAACTAGTGAGACTAGAGATGCTGCCAGAGAGAGAGAGAGAGAGAGGGAGGGAGGGAGGGAGGGAGGGAGGGAGGGAGGGAGGGAGGGAGAGGGGGGGGGAGGGAGGGAGGGAGGGAGGGAGGGGGGGGGGAGGGAGGGAGGGAGAGAGAGAGAGAGAGGGAGGGAGGGAGGGAGGGAGGGAGGGAGAGAGAGAGAGAGAGGGAGGGAGGGAGGGAGGGAAGGAGAGGGAGGGAGGGAGGGAGGGAGGGAGGGAGGGAGAGAGAGAGAGAGAGGGAGGGAGGGAGGGAGGGAAGGAGAGAGAGAGCTGAAAGAAGGTGAAATAAAAGCCCTCTGGTGTAGCTGCTAATTTACAGCACGTATTCATAAACTTTAAAACAATAACACAGGATTTCAGACTACAGCCTTTAGCAAAGAGACTGGAAGTAGGATAATAGCTGTGGAGGGCAATGTTCAAGAACATATTAACTGATGCTAATATTCGGATATTACCTGAACCCATATGCAAGCGTCCAAATTCTACAAATAAAAGTAAAATGGTGTCTATAATATTCAGAAGATAATTAGAAATTGAGCACTGAAAGAGTTAATGATGGTATTAAAGAAAAATTGCCCCACGCCAGTCCACTGGGGTAGATTCCACAGATCTTTCCCTTCTAACTTCCTTCCCTCCACTCCCCATCTCAAGCACACCGTCCCTAGGAACCCTCTGGGAACGTTGGCTGGGAAGCAGGTGGGCTAACTAGACGCTCACCCCTCCCTTTATTCGTCCAAGTCCAACCTCAGTCTCTTCCCCACCTGTACAGCAGAACACCTGCAATAGTCTCTCCCAACTTCACCTCCTGACTTCCTTCCCCCAGTTGTTGTTTTGTCCAGCCCCCAACACTAGCAGGGACTCCCCCTAGAAACTGACAAGCCAATCTAGTCCTGGAAACAAGAAGGCTAACAGCACATCTTCACCTCTTTCTCAGCTGATCCAAATCCAATCCACTAGTTTCACTCTTAGCTCTATAGCAGACCATCTCTGTGGCCCCTCCCCCTTCCCGTCTCCAGGAGACTACACAGATCTTCCTCTCCTAACCTGCCTCCTCAACCAACTGGTTAGTTTATCTCACTCCCTAACTCACAGGCCACTTAGTCCAGGGAAGTAGGTAGGCTTTTCATCTCTCCTTCTGTTTCTCCAAATCAAACCACCCAATCTCATCTGCAGCTCTACAACAGAATACTTCCCACGGCCTCCCTCTAACCCCTCTCCATTCCCGTAGATCCTATATAGTCCCCTCCTAACCTTCTGCATACCCAGTACTTCGTTCCATGCCCCAACTCCAACAGGCCACGATGGGAACCCACAGGCCACACTGACCAGGCAACCAGGTAGACTAATTGCAAATCTTTACCTCTCTCATGTCTTCTCTAAGACCAGAACCACAGTTTCCTCTCCAGCTCTGAAGCAGGACACGTGTTGCAGCTTCCCTTCCCTCCCTGCATTCATCTCTAGTGGATCACAGCCATCTCTACCACCGAAATTTTTCCCCCTACCCATTTCTTTATTCTAGCACCCCAACTACAGCAGGCACTCTCCGAGAATATACAGGCCACTTCTGCCAGAGAAGCAGCTAAGCTAACTGCAGATCTTTAGCTCTCCTTCCATTCCTCCATGCCCAGTTCCCTAATCTTGTTCTTTAGCTTTTTAGCAGACCTTCTCCTCTGGCCTAGCCTCAATATCTGCCCTTGTATTCAGGGGACTAATTAAGCAGATCCTGGTGGGACACCCTCATTTCCTCCTTTGCCTGAAGCTCTGCGACTACCCTGAGCTTATCCCCAAGTCTTATGTCTGAATACCCAGAAACACATTACCTGGAATCCCGAGTGCTCACACTTATCAGAACTCCAAAAGATTTCCCAGGTAATACACAACAACCACGCTCTTCTAATAACCAGAGAGTAAACATAAGCTGAGGAACAAAACACCCACCCAACAAGGACAAGACCAGATAGCCCCACAATTTTACCAGTTCCAGATGCCTAAGCAACCTTAAAGCACAATTACCAATAACAGCGAGGACAAAATGTCTCCACTGTAGCACAGAACCCTACCACAACAAGTCCCAAATATTTCAACATAGCTGAAGCACAAGTCAAAGACCTTAAATATGAAAGTGGTTCCTAAAGATGAAGGAATAATTTTCTAGAGAAATCTGTGATAATACAAACAGTGGAAAGAAATGAATAAACGTATTCAAGACCTAAAAAGGGAAATAGAATTAAAAAACAAATAGAAATGAACAAAGAAAACTAAAAAAAAAAGACTGAAGAAAAAAATTTAGGAACTTGAAGAGGCACCATACAGGCAAGTTTCACCAACAGAATACAAGAGGTTGAAAGAGAGAATGAGAGGCATTGGAGACATGCCTGAGCGAAGAAATTAATATTCCAGTCAGCAAAAATATTAAATCTACAAACAAACAAACAAAAAAACATAAAAAGTAAAACCCTGGGGTACTATGAAAAGATAATAATAATAATAATAAAAGAAACACAGAAAGGAAAAGAAACACAGGTCAAAGGCACAGACAATTTTGTAAAAAACAAAACCATAAAAGATGTTCTTAACCGAAAGGAGGAGATGCCTACCAAAGTACACAAAGCACACAAAACAGCAAATATACTTAATAACAAAAAGCCCTCTTTGCAGATAACAAAACAGTAAACACAGAGAATTCTTTGCCAGACCCATAAGAAAAAAACGCGACTTCCCAATAGAGACTGCAGAAGCCAGAGAGTCCTGAACAGATGTGCTGTAAGCTCTGAGACCAAAAAAAAAATGCCCACCGAGATTAACTTTCTTAGCCAAGACCCAGCAAAACTTCCAATCACTGCAGACAGAGTGAATGAGATAGTCAATGATCAAACTAAATTTAAGCAATACCTGTCTATAAATCCATATAGAAGGTACTAGAAGGTAAACTCCAACCTAACGAGGCAAATTACATCTAAGAAAACACAGGAAATATCTGATTTCTTACCAGAAAAGTTAACAGAAAAGAATGAGCAAGCATGCATACGTGTGCTCGCACATACAAACAGTAACAAAATAAAAGGAATCAATAATCATTGGTCATTGATATTTCTCAACATTAACAGTTTTACTCTCTTAGTAAAAAGACACAGACTAATAGAATAAATGTAAAAACAGGATCCATTCTTCTGTGCAACTAAGAAATACACATTTACATCAAGGATAGATTTCACCTCAAGATAAAAGGATGGAAACAGATATTCCAAGCAAACTGATATAAAAAAGAACCCAAGTGGCCATTTTAATATCTGACAAACCAATGAAAGACCCTCGTCTAGAGGACCTTTATCTGAGAAGACCCCAGGACCCAAGAACCAGTCGAGACCACTGGCTGCAATCAGCATGAGGGTTTATTTCATCAAAGTACACAGGTACCTGTGGGCACACAGTCTCTCGGATGACTTGCGGGCCGGACAAAGGGGCAGTCCCCTTTTTATAGTGCTTGGGGAGGCAGAAGCAAGGTACAGAAGCAGAAGCATAGTTACAGGGTTCTAATTGGTTAGTTTAAATGTGGCCAGGGAGTGAGCCCAAGGACATGGCTCCAAGGACATGGCTCCGGGGCTGCAGCTTTCCAGGATCGCTGCTTTGGGCTCTTCTGAGAGCAGCTGCCTTATAGGGCTTATCTGAGAGCAGTTGCCTTGGGCTTATTTGGGTGCTTTCTGTTCTCTGTCTGTACCAAGCTGGCCGCCCACCGACTTGTTTGGCCACCTGGGTCCCTGACCTGGCCCGCCCTGTGTGTGCGCAGCCTTACAGAAATGGCATTATTGCTGCTAAGCGGGGGTCTTTTAACAAAACTAACAGAAAAGATAACAAGGACACTTCTTACTCATAAAAGGAAAACACCACCACTCTTTTCCTTTATGCCACAAATATAAAGACACCCAAGTTTGTAAAAGAAATATTACTACGGCTTAAATCTCATACTGACCCTCACACACTGACAGTGGGAGACTTCACTCCCACCAACTGTCATCAAGGCAAAAACTAACAGAAGTATTGGAATATTATATTATATAACAAATATTTGCATATTACACATTAAATATTACATGTTATAAAAAATGTCATAAACACAA
Source organism: Micromys minutus (assembly GCF_963924665.1). Classification (NCBI taxonomy): domain Eukaryota; kingdom Metazoa; phylum Chordata; class Mammalia; order Rodentia; family Muridae; genus Micromys; species Micromys minutus. The sequence continues at coordinate 54,888,192 of NC_137984.1, read as the reverse complement.
TGGACCTAACAGTTATTTACAGACCATTTTACCCCAAAACAAAAGAATATATGTTTTTCTCAGCACTTGTGGAAGTTTTTCCAAAATTGGCCATATACTCAGACATAAAGTAAACCTCAACTGTTACAAGAAGATTGAAATAATACTCTACATCCTATCTGACCACCTTAGAATCAACTGATAGCCTAACAACTCCTGGAAACTGAAAAACACTATTGAGTAAGAAATGGGTCAAGACAGAAACTAAGAAAAAAATCAAAGACTTCCTAAGACTGAATAAAAATGAATAACCCACATACCTAAACTTATGGGACACATGAACAGTGGTCTAAGAGGCAAGTTCATATTACTAAGAGTCTACAAAAACTTGGAGAGATTGCAACTTAACAGAAGAAAGCTCTAGAACAAAAGGAAGAAATCACACCCAAAAGGAGTAAGCAGCAAGAAAGAATTAAACCCTAGGCTGAAATCAATAAAACAGAAACAAAACCACCAACAAAAAGTAAACAATACAAAAAATCAATGAAATAAAGAGTTGGTTGTTTGAGAAAACCAGTAAGATTGACAAACCCTTATCCAAGTTAATGTAAAAGCAGAAAGAGAAGATACAAATGAACAAAACTAGAAGTGAAAAGGACACACAACAAGGGTCATTTAGGAAATCAGACAATTATAAGGTCATACTTTAAAAACCTCTACTCTTCCCAGTTGAAAAATCTAAAAGAAATGGATAGTTTTCTTGTTACTTAACTACTTACCAAATGTGAATAAAGACCAGATAAGCAATTTAAACAAGTGTAAATAGATGCAATCATTATAATGCTCCTAAACATAAAGACCCAGGTGTAGATGGCTTTAGTATAAAATCTACAAGACTTTCAAAAAAGAGCTAATTCCAATATCCCTTAAATTATTCTACAAAATGGAAATAGAAGGAACATTGCCCAATTATTTCATTTCACTAGGTTTTAGTTACGCTGGTATCCAAACAAAATAAAGATCCAACAAAGAAAGAAAATTAATTTCACACCAATTTTTCTTGTGAGTATAGATGCAAACATACTCAATAAAATACTTGAAAACCTAACCCAAGAATATATTAAAAAGATCATCTATCTCTGAAGTATGATCAGGCTTCCTTCAAAGATCCAGAGATAGTTTATAACACATGCAAATCAAGAAATGTAATTCACTATATAAACATGCTAAAAGACAAAAGCACATGATCATTTTATTAGTTGCAAAAAAGGACTTTGATACATTCTAAAACCCCTTCATGGCAAAAGTCCTGGAGAGATTAAGGATATAAGAAATATACCTCAACATAATAAAGGCAGTTTACAGCAAACAAGGGTCATCATCAACTTAAGAGACACTCAAAGCAACTCCACCCAAGTCCAGTACAAGAGAAAGCTGTTGACTTTCTCCATATTTATTCAATATAGTATATGAAGTCTTAGCTTGAGCAATATGAAAATAAAAGGAGAGCAAGAGATATAAATTAGGAAGAAGTCAAAGTATTCTTATCTGCAGATGATGGGATAATATACATATGTGACCTGAAAAATTTTATAAGCAACTTCTTACAGTTGATAAAACCTTTCAGTATAGTATCTGAATAAAAAATTAATTCAACAATCAGTACCCCTCCTTAAAAAAATAACCTATGAGTCTGGGAATGAAGTCATGGAAACAACACTTTTCCCAATAGCCTCAAATTATATGAAACTATGATGGGCTATCTCTAATCAAGAAAGAAAATGATTACATGATAAAACTTTCATGTCCTTGGAGAAATAAGTTGAAAAAGGTATCAAGAAGATAGAATGGTTGTCCATGCTCATGGATTAGTAGGATTAACTTAGTAAAAATGAGCATTCTGCCAAAAGCAATCTACAGATTCAATGCAATCCCCATCAGAATTCCAACAAAATTCCTCAAAGACCTTGGTCATCTTTCAGCTTTATATGAAAATACATATGTCTCAGGATTGCTGAAACAATCTTGAATATGAATTGCTGGCACTATCACCATCCCAATTTCAAGTTGAACTAAAGAGCTATAGTAACAAAGCAGCATGACAAAAATATTGTTGGCACAAGTACAGGCATGTTGATTAATCAAATTGAAGACATAAATACATTCTCCCATAAACACCTGACTTTTGATAAAGAATCCAGAAATACACATGGAAGAAAAGACATTGTTCAACACACATTGAAGAACAGACATCTTTCAGTAAATAAATGATGTGCTCAAACTGGATGGAGATGGATAGAAGAATCCAAATAGATCCATGCTTAGCATCTTGGACAAAGCTCGACTCCAAATCAAATGCATCACAGACCTCAACATAAAACCAGATATAGTGAACCTGAGAGAATAGAAAGTGGAAAACAGCCTTGAATTCATTACCATAGGTAAATACTTTGTGAACAGAACACTATTAGCACAGGTATTAACATCAATAATTAATAAACAGGACCTCATGAAACTAGGAAACTTGTGTATGGCAAAGGACTCTGTCATTTGGACAAAGAAGTAGCTTACAGAATGAAAAAAAAAGATTTTTGCCAACTATATAATAGAAAGCTAATATAAAAAATATATAAAGAACTCAAGAAACTTGATCTCAAGAAAACAACTTGATATTAAAAAATGCAGTACAGATTTAAGCAGAGAATTCTTAACAGAGGAATGTCAAATGGTTGAGTAGCACTTAAATGTTCAACACCTTTAGTCATCAAGGAAACACAAATTAACTCCTTTGAGATTCCATCTTACACACATGTCAGAATGGCTTAGATCAGTAAACCAAATGACAGCTCATGCTGGTGAGGATGTGGAGTAAGAGGAACACTCTTTTATTGCTGGTGGAATTGCAAACTCATGTAGCACCATAGAAATCAGTGTGGCAGTTGTTCAGAGAGATAGGAATCTACCTACTTCAAGACCCATCTATACCACTCTTAGGCATATAACCAAAAGGTTTCTTCATCCTGTAGCAGAGATACTTGCTAACCATGTTCATTGCTGCTTTATTTAACAGCCAGAAATTGGGAACAAACTAGAAGTCCCTCAAGAGAAAAATGGATAAAAATTCAGTACATTTACACAATGGAGTATTACTCATCTGTTAAAAATGACATGATGAAATTTACAAGTAAATGGATGGAAGTAGAAAAAAATGCTCTGAGTGAAGAATTTCAGATCTAGAAAGAAAATATGATATATATTCACTTACATTTGGATAATAGCTGTGAAGTCAATGATAATAAAGTTACAATTCATAGAAACATGGGGTATATATAGAGTTAGAGACTAGAGGGAACAGATCTCATTAGGAAAGAGAAATAGAATAGATAGATATGGATGGAAGAGGGTCTCAAACAAGAGGAATAAAAGGGGAGAGAAAAACTAAAATGGGTTGGTGTAGGTATTACAGGAAGACACAGCTAAAATGAAGAGGCATTTGGGGGGTAGTATGAGACATAATACAGTAAAAACTTCCTAAAATATAAATGTATATGAAGGAGATATAAATAAAATTCTCAAATAATAGGCAAGACAGTCACAGCTGGCCATCTCTGTCATCTAACAAAATCTTCTAGTACCTTGATTGGGTTATTGTCCAAAGGGGCTCCATGGGAATACTCAAAGAACCCAGACTTGTTAAGGTTATAGTTTGCTATTCACAAACTGACAGGATGTCCTAACTGCTGATTTCAACACCTACACAACTTGTAGATTGTCCTGAAGTTGTTTGTATTTTAATGTTAATTCCACTTCCCTAAGAAGGGCTGCCTAGTCATGTGACTCCAACTGAAACTTCCCATTCTAATTAGTAAAATAAAGAAAAGCCAGTGACTGGGCGAGGTAAGGGAGGTGGAGAAAAGAGAGGTCTAAGAGGTCAGAGGGCTGGAGAGAAAGGTGGTGGCAAGATGGAGGTTTCCAAGGACCAGCTAGATCCAGGTGATATTTATTGGTATTAAAAGCTATGAACGTTATGGATTTTATAGGTCTAGTATCTTATATAGAAGGACAGTTTGTATCTTTGTTTAGTTGATGTAATCTTGTTGTGTAGAGGGTTTGTGGATTCAGAGTTGAATATATAAACCTGTATGAAAAGCTATCGGGCTGTAGAGTTGTATTTATGTGGAATTTTGGGGGAAGAGAAACACCCCGGGACAGAGGCAGGGAACAGACGGTGGAAAAGTGCCAGGGAACGGGGTTGTGCAAAAGGAGTGAGATCCAGGTGGTGGCTTGGACCGGGTACGGGTGGCTCTCTATCACGGTCGGGCCTGAGGAGTGAGACCTCAGGGCCAGTAAAGAGATAAACCGATTTTTTATTTTATAATATTTACTGCAACATAACTCATTGAACATAGAAATACTGAGCTACATAAAACCTTCACCCCTACACTCCAGAATCAGCACAGGAATGTACTCTGCACGCTATATCAAAAGAGAAACTTCAAGCCAACTACAAACACTTTATCTAGAATGGTGTACTACTTTCAAGATAGTGCATTATAATAAAGGCACTAAACTTTTGGGAGTAAGCAATTATTAACTGATTTGATTTAAGGTCTACCTCATGAGATGGAATTCATCCCAGTCACTGCTTTAGTGACCAAGAACCCAAGACTAGTCAGCCTAGGTACCTAGGGTAAAAACAAGTAATACTGGTTTAAATTAAAAACCAAAACAGTGATAAAATGATTCCTAATGATATTGTTATACACAGAGATTAGTACCTTGTTTAGTTGTTATCAGAGAACATTCTTCTTCCAGCACACTGAACAAAAACAGAGACCCACAGCAAGACTCTGTGCAAAGAATAAGAGTCTTTGAAATGCTAAACCCTAAATGGGATGTCTTCATCAAATCCCTCTTCTCAGAGGTCAGGGAACCTAGCAAAAGATGAGGCAAAAACAGTGTAAGCATCCCAGGACACGTAGGACAGACACAAAAACCAAGGCCCTCTAAATCAGCACGAGTGATGCTTAAAGGAACTCACAGATGCTGAAGCTGTATGCACAGAGCTTGCATAGATGCGTGCCAGGTCCTCTGTGTCTTTCAGTTTAGTGTTTTTATGGGACCCCGAGTATGTGAAGGAGCAACACTGTGATTCTTGTGCCTTCTCTTGGACTCTTTTTATTTCTGTTGGTTTGTCTTGTCCAACTACGACGTGATAGTTTTATTTTTACTATTCTTTTATATTATATTTTAACAAATGAATGAATAAATAAAATCCTAGCCATCGGGATAAAGGTTAAAAACAGAACTGTCATTTACACCTGCTGGGAGAGGGAAAGTCCAGATTCTCCGGTGAAGTGATGAGTATACCATTCACTCCTAGACAAACCTCAACAGTAGTTGGCCAACGTATAATGAATGTTCCATTTATTTGTGTGTGCTTTTATTTGGCTACAGCTTAGTTTTAGTTTTTGTTATTGTTTTTTGAGTGGTATTTTATTTTCTTTGTTTTGGAGGTTATATTGTATTGGGTTTAGTTTTTTTTCGAGAAAGAACTTAGAGTTGGGTGAGTGGTCAGGGAGATCTGGGAGGACTTGGGGGAGAATAACATGGACAAAATATATTTATTTAAAAGTTGTGTTAAGTAATTAAAATATTTTAAAAGGATAAATTACTAGTAATTTATACGGTTTTATGTGTTATGGTAGATTTTTTTAAAGTCATTCTTATGAAGAATATATTGAAAAAACTTATGGATGAAATATTATGTTTAGAATATTCTTTAAATAACATTGTAATAAATTGAGGCATTAAAGCATTAAAATTGGCCATGAATAATTATTGGAGATGGTTGAGGCAGACCTACAAGTGTTTAGATAATATTTTAATTTAGTATATTTAAACTTTTAAAATAAAACCAGTAAAATCCATTCTGTTCTGAATAGAACAGTATAGCAGAAGTAGAACTGAGAGTTATTTTGTTATCTTTGGGGTCCTATTGCTACATTAAAAAACATAAAAAACAAAATTTAAGACTTACATTATTTATTTTTCTGTCTACATTTCATAGGAAATGAATAACCATGTAGTCAGTCAACCTAGGACTGAGGAAGTGTGAAATTGGCCTGGAGAAAAAAATGAGATCAGCTCCCTAAGAAACAGATTCTGGTGAAGTGACATGGGACCCATCACTGGTAAGGTGCATAGGAGAAAGGGTCAGACATAACCCAAAGTTTAATTGTCACACGGGTACAACTGAAGCCCACCAGGGAGCTCTGTGGCTAGGTGTGGCTCGTAGGCTGCTTCAGCTGAAACTTGAGGTTGGGTGTGCTTTTCTTCATCAGCCTTTGCAGGGAAGACTGCTCTCTGGGAATGGTCTGCCTTGTATGAGGCAAGGTGCTTAGGCCAGGAGTAACCTTGAGAGTCTGGACTATGTGTGACTAACACTAGATCCCTCTCAGCACCTGGTCAGCAGGCATGGGTATGAGGGCCTCACGCTGGGTGGCAACCTGATAGTGCCTCATGTCACATGACAACACACCATCACACTATCCTTACTCCTCTCCAAGCCCAAAATTATGGATCCTGGATAAATAATATGTCAAAAATTAGTCACAACTGGCCAGTATTTTACTTCAGAGTCCTGGAAGCATAACAAGCCACATGAGGTGGCAAAAGGTGATATGTTAGTCATACCCTTTGTGTGACATGGTGTCTTGTATGTCACAGCCCTGGCAGTCCTCACACTGCAAGGAGTCTCTTAGAATTATTTCTACTGCCATTTTAATTGTAAAATATAACTTAAGAACAACACCTTTTTATCTCAAAATGGTTGCAAACTCATTGATGTATTTAGAATAGAGCCTAAGACTCCATACATTCTTTAGCTGTACTTGCAGATTTGGAAGATTTTGCCAGTTATCAATAATAATCAAAATTAGCTAACTTGATGGTTATACAGTCAATACTCAAATGTTGGCACATTTTCGTTGTTGTTGTTTTTTTTTTAAACAAGTTTATTATGTTCTCATACCTCTACCTTCCTTCCAACCTTTATTCCATCCCCATTCCTTTCACCCCCAATACTCGGTAGGAGAAAAAGGTTAAAGAAGTAAGGGGGCATAGATCTCTACAAACTATTTTCTGCTGGTTGGGGACACTGTGTTTCTTGTGGAAATCTTGGCAACCCAGCAAATAGCAAAGGCAGCAGTCAGCACCACAGCAGGGTGAATCAGCAGCAGTCTTTGCCTTCTTCAGGATACCCCAACTCCCCTTGGTGCTGTGACATTTGTTCCCTCTTCAGAATCATCAGAATTAAACTACCTGCAGCTGAAAAGAGCACGTCTTCCCCTGCTGGTGCAGAAGGTAATAAACTAAAGTACACCCATAGCCCATACCTGGGATTGAAACAAAAACATATTCAGATGAAATAAGTGGGTTTTTTTAAAAACCAAAATCTCATTACACTCAAGTTGACTAATTGGTCTTAAAATGTTCTTTTAAAAATTAAAACAATAATTAAATTAAATTAATTTATTTTTTATGTACGTGTGTGTGTGTGTGTGTGTGTGTGTGTGTGTACACAAACATGCAATCAACATATATGAGAGCTTCAAGGACAACTTTCAGGAGACAGCTTTTATCTTCAATTTTGTTAAGAATTTTCTTGCTTTTTCTTCTGTGGAGCTAACTGGCTCAATCCTAGATTATTCTTATGTCTCTGTCACTATAGAAGGCCAGAATTACAATTGCCACCATAGCATCCTGCTTTTTTTTTTTTTTTTTTTTAAATTCTGGGTTTGTACTGTGACTTGTGTGACTTTAGGGACTGACCTGAAAGGGCAATAAGAGGATGAAGTAAAGGACAGCCACACAGCCACAGAAACACACAGACAAACAGACACATAAGACACAGACACACAGACACTCGCACACAGATACACATCTACACAGAGACACACAGCCACAGACACTCAGACACACAAACATGCAGACACACAGACATGCAGAAACATTGACACACAGACTCATACACATACACACAGAAACACAGACACACAGACAGGCAAACATGCAGACACACAGACATGCAGAAACATTGACACACAGACACATACATACAGAAACACAGACATACAGGCACAGAGACACACCAATATACAGTACCCAGACACACAGATACACATATACACAGAAATATACACATACACACAGAAACAGACACACAGACACACTGACATACAGCCACACACACCATCACAAATCCACACAGACACACAACTACACAGTCACTTAGCCACAGAGTCATACAGGCACATAGTCACACAGAAACACAGACATGCAGACACACAGATTCATAGACACAAAGACATACAGGCACACACAGAGATATACAAACATACAGACACATAGCCACACAACCACACATGCCACACAGCCACAGAACCACAGCCGCACAGACAGAAAATTTCAGATCAGATGGGCCATGTGCTCTGATGAAGACACACTAGCAGTAAGGAAACTCAGTCACCTGTGAGAAGAAAGAAGATTTGCTTGTCAGTTTGTGCATGCACTGCTAATATTGAAAATAGATCAGGGGAGGAATTTACCATTCATATGGGTCTGAAGCATAAGGTACTTGACATGAATGGCTATCTCTTGTCAACAATACATATTCACTTAAGACTTCAGCTGCTCCTTACAGTGTTGGGTTTATTTTTAAAGTCCCATAGTCTTAAAAAAAGATGAGACTATAAGTTTAATGTCTATCAAAAATTTAAAGTCTTTTAGCTGAAAGTTTCCATATAAAATCAACTTATTTGTTATTCCAGAAGGGAAAGATATGCATACAGAAACATAGAAAACAAAGAAAGACCCAAAATTTAGTAGTAGAGCTTTTTATCTGGCATCTGGAGCTCACTCATAACCATCCAGGTCCCAGAGAAACTGGGATACCCTGCTTCTCTGGTTCTGCCATCTGCAGCACACACAGCTTGTCTCATACACTTAGGATGGCTTGATTTCACATCTGCTGCTCTCTTTGGAGGATGTTCCATGGTCCTAGACTCTCTAACATCCTGTGGTTTTCTCTGCAACCAAAGCTTCATGTTTACCAGTAGCCTCTTCTTGTCTCCTCTCAGGTATGACCTTGTTACCAGCCCTTAGCCTCTCTCCATGGTCCCATCATCTTGTTTCTCTCATGTCTTCAGAACCCGGTCTAGGTGGGAAACACACACATCGCTAAGCTTGGCTACCAGCATTGCTTCTTCTGGGCTGTAGATTTAGCATTCGACCTCAAGGAAATACTTCTCAGAAGATTTCACCTCAATGATACCAGTCGCTTTTTAAACACACTAATTTTTCAGTTTTATTTAACCAGCATTGATTAGGCTAGTAAAGCAAAGGTTTTACTTCAATGATGCTAACAGCTTTGAAAATCATAGTTGCTCCTTCAACACCACTATGACAAGCAACACAGATTCTTAATCAAAATACCACGTAAATGGCCCTAAGTTTAATTCTCAAGTCAGTTCTCATGTCTGAAACTTCACAAGGCACACCTCTATTGCACATTATCTTCCATGTTTCCATATCAGCTCATTAAGCTCTGGGTGCTCCATAGCTTTTCCAGACCAAAGTTCAAAAATTATCGACAAAATATTCCAAATGCATAAAATGTAACAAGGTCAGGCCTATAATGGTAACATTCTATTGTCCTTAATACTGGTATCTATATTAACTAGGAGTCTCTAGTAGAAGAGAATCATTAGACTAAATATATATTTAAAAGATTTATTACATTGGTTTACACATCATGGTCTGAAAGGTCTAATAATGGATGACACATAGTGAGACTCCAATAGTTGCTCAGTCCATGAGGTTGGAGGTCTCAGCATTTCTGGCCTGAAATTGTTCCTGTAGAGGATATTGGGGAGTTGCTTCAACATACATAGGAAGCTTGAAGAAAATGTTTCTTCAGTGAAGGAACACAACTGTGGCAGCAGTAGTTTAGATGAATTTCCAGAAAGAGAGAGAGTAGTCAGTCAATAAAGCAAAGCTTTTCTTCCACATTCTTTTACCTGGGCTGTCTCTAGCAAATGCTGCCCCCAGCAGTTGCTACACACAGAGCATCCATTCACAGTTAAGGCAGATGTTCACACTTAAATTAATCTGATTAAGAAAGACCCTTACAACACAAAGACCCTACAAATAAAGAAAACTTTAGACCAGTTTCCCTCATGAACATTGATGCAAATTACTCAATAAAATTCTTGCAAACTGAATCCAAGAACAACACATCGAAATGATCATTCACCATGATCAAGTAGGCTTCATCCCAGGGATGCAGGGATGTTTCAATATATGGAAATTCATCAGCTTAATCTACCATATAAACAAACTCAAAGGGAAAAAAAAACATGATCATCTTACTAGATGCTGAGAAAGCATTTGACAAAATTCAACACCCCTTCATGTTCAAAGTCTTGGAAAGATCAGAAATTCAAGGCCCATAGTTAAACATAGTAGAAGCAATATACAGCAAAGCAGTAGCCAACATCAAAGTAAATGGTGAGAAACTTGAAGCAATCCCACTAAAATCAGGGACTAAACAAGGCTGCGCACTTTCTTCCTATCTATTCAACATAGTACTGGAAGCATTACCCAGAGTAATAAGACAACACAAAGAGGTCAAAGGGATACATATTAGAAAAGAAGTCAAAATATCACTATTTGCAGATGATATTATAGTATACTTAAGTGATTCCAAAACATCCACCAGGGAACTTTTATAGCTGATAAACAATTTCAGCAAAGTGGCAGGATATAAAAGTAACTCAAACAATTCAGTAGCCTTCTTCTACTCAAAGGACAAACAGGCTGAGAAAGAAATTATAGAATCGACACCCTTCCAAATAGTCACAAAGAATATAAAATACCTTGGTGTGACCCTAACCAAGCAAGTGAAGGATCAGTATGACAAAAACTTCAAGTCTCTGAAGAAGGAAGTTGAAGAAGACCTCAGAAGATGGAAAGAGCTCCCATGATCATGGATTGGAAGGATCAACATTGTAAAAAAGAATTGTGCGTAAGGAAATCTATAAATTCAATGCAATCCACATCAAAATTCTAACTCAATTCTTCATAGAGTTAAAAAGAGCAATTTTCAAATTCATTTGGAAAAATAGAAAACCCAGGATAGCAAAATCCATTCTCAACAATAAAAAACTTCTCGGGGAATCACCATCTCTGACCTGAAGCTGTATTACAGATCAATTGTGATAAAAACTGCCTGGTATTGGTACAGAGGCAGGCAGGTAGACCAATGGAATAGAATCAAAGATGCAGAAATGAACCCACATAAATATGGTCACTTGATCTTTGACAAAAGAGCTAAAATTATTCAATGGAAAAAGGACAGCCCCTTCAACTAATGGTGCTCATTCAACTGGCAGCATGCAGAAGAATGCAAATAGATCCCTTCTTATCTCCTTGTACAAGCTCAAGTGCAAGTGGACCAAAGACCTTAAACCAGGACACTGAAACTAATAGAACAGAAAGTGGGAAAGAGCTTAGAACACATAGGCACAGGGGAAATTTTTCTGATAAATGGGACCTCATGAAATTTCAAAGCTTCTTTAAGGCCAAGGACACTGTCGAAAGGACAAAACGACAACCAACAGAGTGGGAAAAGATCTTTGCGAATTCTACATCTGATAGAGGACTAGTATCCAAAATATACAAAGAACTCAAGAAGTTAGACTCTAGAGAGTCAAATAATCCCATTAAAATGGGGTACAGATCTACACAGAGACTTCTCAACTGAGGAATATCAAATGGAAGAGAAGCACCTAAAGACATGTTCAACATCCCCAGTCATCAGGGAAATGCAAATCAAAACAACCCTAAGATTCCACCTCATACCAGTCAGAATGGGTAAGATCAAAATCTCAGGTGTTGGTAAGGATGTGGAAAAAGAGAAACACTCCTTCACTGTTGGTGGGATTGTAAGCTGGCACAACCACTCTGAAAATCAGGCTGGTGGCTCCTCAGAAAATTGGACATAGTACAACCTGAGCTATACCACTCCTGGACATATAACCAAGAGTTGTTCCAACATCTAATAAGGACACATATTCAACAATGTTCATAGCAGCTTTTTTTTTTTTTTTTTTTTTTTTTTTAAATAATAGCCAGAAGCTGGAAAGAACCCAGATTTCCTTCAACAGATGAATGAATACAGAAATTGTGGTACATATACACAATGGAGTACTACTCAAGTATTAATAACAATGACTTCATGAAATTCTTAGGCAAATGGATAAAAGTTGTAGCTATCATCCCGAGTGATGTAACACAGTCACAAAAGAACACTCATGGTATGTACTCACTTATACGCGGATACTAGCCCCCACCCCCCCCAAAAAGCTCGGAATACCCAAGAAAACTTATGAAGAACTTATGAAGCTCAAAAAAAAAAAAAAAAAAAAAAAAAAAAAAGAAAGAAAGAAAGAAAGAAAAAAGAAAGACCAGAAGAATGTGGATTCCTGTTTTTCTTAGAAGGGACTACAAAACAGGGCAGGAAATGCAAGGTCAAATAGAGGATCAGGGATTGAAGAAAAGATCTACAGAGACTGCCTCACCTGGAGAACTGCTCCATGTGTACCCACCAAACCCAAGCACTATTGCTGGTGCCAAGAAGTGTTTACTGGCAGGGTCATATATGGATGTCTCCTCAGAGGCTCTCTCAGAGTCATATAGATGAGGATGTTTGCAGCTAAACATCAGACTGAACACCCTGACCCCAATGAAAGAGCTAGAGAAGATGTTCACTTCATTGGAAGAACATCACCAGTCATGGCACTGAGGTGGAGAGGGTGACTGGGAGAGGGAGCACCTACATGGAAGCAAGTTGAGGGGGAGGAGGGAGGGGAATGGGGGGAGGGTATAACATTTGAAATGTAAATACAGAGAATATCCAATAAAATTGGAAAAAGAAAAAAAGAAAAACCCCACTGATGGGAGTCTGGCATGGCTATCCGTGTTCAGGGAGGCCCTGCCAGCAGCTGACTGAGACAGATATAGATACTTACACCCAACCATTGGACTGAAGTTGGGGAACCCCATTGTTGAATGAGGGGAAGAAGCTAAAGGGAGAGAGACCCCATAGGAAGACCAACAGTCTCAACTAACCTAGACCCCATGGAGCTCCCAGAAACTGAGCCACCAACCAGGAGCATAAAGGCCGGGCCCAGGCTCCAGACACATATACAGTGGGAGAAGATTCACTCAGTCCTAGAGAGACTTGAGGCCTCAGGGAAGGAGGAGGCCCAGTGGGAGGTGGAGCACGGGATTAGGGGGAGGAGGAAGGGTAGCACAAACTGTGTGTGGTGGGGATCAGGAGGGGGCAATGACTGGAATGTAAACAAATGATAATTAAAATAATAAAAAAGATATACCTTTATAGGGTTGCCTGTCAACTTGTCTTTTAGTTGGTTTTGGATCCAGTAAAGTTGACAGCCAGGATTGCCATCATGGGGATGAGGGTGACACTTGTTTCTCTTCTCAATGTGGTTACACCAAATAAATCATTTTTTTCACTATTAGTGGGTCACTTTAATGGGCCTATTGAGAATGGGTAACTGATCTTGTTTTCTTTAGGGCTGCCAAGCCGCAGGCTCTGACCTTAGCCATTCCAGTAACATGAGCATTGACTGAGAAGTATGTGTGAGGTTCGTAGACTCATGCTTGGTACACAGCGACTGCTCAGGAAGTCATTTTTGAATAATTTCCTTGTGGATAAATCTTGACCAAAGAATTACAAGTGGAAAAGTCTATTCCAAATCCTTTCAAAAAGACAGTAAATTTGAAGAAAGCAGGAAAGAGAATAACATTTAAACTGGAAATACATAAAATATCCAATAAAAAGAATGCAAATGTAAAACCTTGCATAATTAAAATGCAGATTAAAAATTTCTTTCAATGACTGGGAAAAAAAAGCAAATTTGTCAGAGACCGTTATTCTCTTATGAGAATATTTCGATTTAAGAATCCCTTTCAAGTTGCAACCTAATGGGAAGAACAGCATTATCAGCAAACCAAACCCACCAACCATTGAGTACACTTGGAGAGATCTATGGCTCCAGTTGCATATGTAGCTGAAGATATCATTTTCTGGCATCAATGGGAGAAGAGACCTTTGGTCCAGTGAGGGCATTTCCCTACATTTCCCAGTGTAGGGGAATGCCAAGGCACTGAGGTGGAAAGGGTGATTAGGAGTGAGTGCACCTTCCTGAAGACAAGTGGAGGGGGAGAGGGGATGGGTGCATGATTGGGGAAGGGAATAACATTTCAAATGTAAACACAGAGAGTATCTAATTAAAAAACAAACAAATGAAAAAAAAGAATTCCTTTAGAGGGCTGGAGGGATAACTGTCATTTCTGCTCTTGAAGAGGACCCAAGTTTGCAGAATCCACATGGTGACATCAATAAATCTAGTTCCAGAGGATCTGATGCTCTTCTGACCTCTGTAGCTTCCTGCATGCACATGATATACATATACACATGTGGGCATACATACAAAACATAATTTAAAGAAAGTAATTAAAAAATTCTCTTCTGTCTTTGTGTATGTTTGGTGTGTGCACATATGTGTGTTCTCGGGCATGTTTTCTCTAGTGTTGTCTTAGTCAGGGTTTCTATTTCTGCACAAACACCATGACCAAGAAGCAAGTTGGGGAGGAAAGGGTTCATTCAGCTTACACTTCCATATCGCTGTTCATCACCAAAGGAAGTCAGGACTGGAACCCTAGCAGGTCAGGAAGCCGGAGCTGATGCAATGGCCATGGAGGGATGTTACTTACTGGCTTGCTTCCCCTGACTTGCTCAGCCTGCTTTCTTATAGAACCCAGGTCTACCAGCCCAGGTATGGCACCACCCACAATGGGCTGGGCCCTCTCCGCCTGATCACTAGTTGAGAAAATGCCTTACAGCTGGATCTCATGGAGGCATTTCTTCAACTGAAGCTCCTTTCTCTGTGATTACTCCAGCTTGTGTCAAGTTGACACAAAACCAGCCAGTACAAGTGTTCACTTGTGTGTGTACACATGGAGTCCAGATGTCAAGATGTCTTCTTTGCTTCCCACCTTGCTTGTCAGTCTGTTTTTATGAGAAAAAAGACTTTAACTTAACTTAGAACTAGACTTTATTACTAATGAGCCTTCAGATGAATCCATCTCAGTGCCTGGTGTACAGGTATGTCTTATTTTCTGCTTTTATGTGAGTGCTCATGATCCAAACTGATTTCCTAATCAGTACAGCAAACACTTCTGCCCATTGAGCCATCTCCTCCAGTTATCTGCTGTTAGTGTGCTAAGCGAAGCTGACAACCCTGTAAGACATCACATAAGGATTCTAGAGAAAGTGATGTGGAGGACAGGATAAGCGCTGCTCTAAGTGACACCATATCATTTAAAACAGTGACTTTCAAAGCTGTACCTTCTAGGAACTTTGTCTTAAGACATCTGGCAACATTTATGAGTGCAAATAGAGAGGCAGATGACTCTCAGCAAGCAATGACATTTGCTGACACCACTACCTGTCCATCATCACCATGAGGTACCAACTGATACTATTCCTATAAGGAAAAAGGTGTCACCTATATACCCACAAAGTGGGTTGGGAACATAGGAGCATAGAAACTATTGAGAATTTACCTAACATATCATGATAACAAGTGAACATACCCTACCTGAACCACATAAAAAGGACACCTGTAATGAATACATCACCATGAACCTGTCCACTATCTTGTGTGTGCACTACAGGACTGACAGACATAGAACTCCTGAATATCCCCGAGGCTTCATCTCAGCATGCTGCTTGATGTCCTACAGCTTGTTTTAGTGTTTTTAGTTTTTGTCAGGTGTGATCTTTCTTAGGCTCTACTCTATCCTGCAACCCAACAGCTTGGCTATGTGCATCTACAAATGTCTACAAAAAAAAGTCTTCAACCAGATTAATAAAAAAATCTCCTCTAAACACCTGCAGTGAATCTTCATGTATGTATCAGCTTTTTGCCTCTGCCTTAAGTAAGGTCTCTGACATCTGAGATTTCTTCAATCCTTTTACAGCCATTCTATTTCGTGATATATCACATATTACGTAACATTTAGGATGATGTCATTATGAAACAAGACAGGTCCAACCTATCATTGGATGAGAAGGAAGGGTAGGCTGGGAAACGTCTAGGAAGGAGAGAGGAGAGGAAGTGGGAAGAATCAAGATGAAGTCAGCAAAAGAGGATTTAGACCCAAGTGATCCTTATTGGTGATAGGGAGATATGAATATTTTCAAGGGTTTCTGTAGGTCAGTTTGTCTTATCTAGGTGCGTGGTTTATATCTTTGTGAACTGTTGCAAGCTTATTGTGTAGATGGATTGTGGAATGAGAATTTAGCATATAAATTATTGATTTTTGAGTTATGATTTTACCGGGCTGTGGGAATGTAAAAAAATATCCCAAGTGGCAGAGAAGCAGCCGGGGTGATCAGTTCTGATTAAGTGGCCCGGGTCCCCTCGCGGATGTACGTGGAGTGATGTGCGGGAACTGTTAGACAAAGATCCATTTTTTATTTTTACCATAACATAACATTCTGTATATAACTGTGCCAAGGATAATAAGACGGTATCTAAGAGTCACTGTTAGTAATCATGGTTGGTCTGGAACTGTCTTTAAAGACCACACTGACTTCAAGCTCTCAAAGAACCTCTCCTTCCTCCACAAGTGCTAGGATTAAAGGTATGCTCCACCACACCTGGACAATACTTAAAATCTGAGTAACAGAAGCTGTGATTACAATGTACAGCCACCAAGAGAAATCCAAATTACTTGGTAAATTGCAGGAGCAAGCCTGATACAACTTGTAAATGATCTGTTTGCAACAAATTCTGGCATACAGCTTTAATGACAGAGGAAAAAGGGACTTAGGAAACTCTGATACAAACCTAGATATGACTTTTTCTGGGTCTCTAATTACTAAAAACACCAAGTTATCTAAATCAACAACAACAACAGCAAACCACCAGGATCACTAAAAGATAGTCAGTAAAATCAGATGGTGGTTGAAAAGTACAAAGTTTTCTCCATTCTCCAAAGGCTGAAAACCAAAGGGATCTACATCTGCAAAAAAAAAAAAAAAAAAAAATCAGGGTAATAAGTGGGCCCACATCCTGTGCATGCTTTACTACTAGGATTGTTTGAACATTTCCAATTTCCTGACTTACCTCTTCTGAGGGACAGTTATTTTAAAGGTTCTCAGAAGAGAAGCTTATCTGATTCCTCTTGAGCAAGAAGTAATTGCATTAAAAAAAATCCCAGACAATTCTTAGGTTAAAGTTGGGTTTTGGTCTCTTTGAAATCCTTCACATGACTGCATCTGAAAAATTAATTTTCATTCTGCTCTGAAGGCATTAGACACAAATGATGGCATTGTAAAATCTCATAGACATTTTAAACAGGCCAGGCTAACGGTTCAAGCTGAAGGTGGACAGGGTTTTCCATTAAGCAGCCTATAGTAACCTAATACAATGAAGGCAATTGTCACTAGATGATTCATCTAGTTATAATCTCAACTGCCTTTCTGGGTAGAAAACCTGAGGCTTGATTGCTTATATTAGACACCAAGCAAATACTTACTCACGATCCAGCTATTCTGTATCCAAGCAAGACAGACTCCAAACAAGGACGTGGGCAAGGCAAATGTTCACTTTGGCCATCAGTAAATGTCATAGCCTGTCTAATTTTGTCACTGCTCCTTGTCCTTGTCTTTGTCACTACACACACACACACACACACACACACACACACACACACACAAACACACACACCTCAACTTTTCACTGCTGTAAAGACATTTTTGATAAAATTCCCCCAGGATGATACCAAGAGTAACCTGAGTTTTTAGTCTGATCAGTATCAGTGGGAAATTTGCCATGTTGATATTTGACAGTTACAAAAGCTGGTTTGTTTTTGACTGGGTGTGGCAGAGCCAAGAGCTTTCAATAGAACCTGTACTCACTGATTCATGATGATTACTTGGAGCATGCTCACACTGCATCTTTTCTTAAAATTAAAAAAAAATTTTTTTTTAGTGAGATACTCTCTGTATTTACAATTGAAATATTATCCCCTTCCCCCACCCTGCTCCCAGCCCCCTCCCCCTCCACTTTTTCACATTACATCTTAATTATGCTCCAAGCTAAGTTGCTAAGAACTCAGAAGTCAGAGAAGTACCCAGCGCACATGCTCAACAGAATTTCTTTTCCTTCAAAACCTGATGACATAAGACATGAAAAAGCTTCTCTGAGGCCAGGGATTCCTGAAAGTGGTGCTGAAAATCACTGCCGTTTCTCAGTCCTGTAACATCAGCACCTGAGTGAGAAGTGGGAGACCTCTCCAAGCAAGAATATGGTTGTCTAGGGCTGAAAGGACAGATGGGCAAAGGGAGGTAGGGAACTCTCAGAGCAGGAGCAAGGAAATAAAAGAGAATAAACTTTCCGTTTTTCATTTTTGAAAGACGGTGAGGGGGGAGAGGGAGGGAGAGAGGGAGAGAGGGAGAGAGGACTATGTAGGTTGTCTTTAAACTTGAGATCCTTTGACCTCATCCTCTAAAACACTAAAATCATCCGTCTGCCCATGTGTGGATGAGGCTTTGTTACTTATTATTATTCTGAATATAGGAGGTATGTGTGTGTGACCGTGTGGCCCTTGTGTGTTAAGAGTCTGTTGTGCTACAGTAACTAACACCAAGCTACAGGACACCAGTCTTCACTTGAGCTTTGAGTTGCCAGGCAGAGTTCAGATCATTCAGCTCCTATCAGTGGAACCTTGTACATAAAAGATGTTAAATTAACCTGGAAACTATGGGTCTCAGAAAAGTTGAGTTCTCCTCCCAGTTCCTCCCCATCTTTGTTTTAATCTCTGGCTTTTCTTCTCAATTGGACCTCAGTAGAGTTATTTATAAAACTGTAAGTTTAGACTGCCTCTATCAGTCCAGTCAGTTTTGGTTCTTTATCAGATTCCCTTGGGGGTGGAACTTAAAGTATATTTCCTGACCAGTTTTGGAGACTGCTTCCCTAGGCCCAAGTCAGCATCAGTGGGTTTGAGGACCTGATACTAGCCCTGTGTAGAAAGTAAGGCTCATATGCTAGCCTCTAGCTACTGAAAATCCAAGGGAATGATATCCCAGGGGGCAAAGACATCTTTCTTTTCCATTAGTGTTTGTACACAGTCTGTTTCGTGCATTTTCTGGAACCCATCTAAGCCACGCACTAGGAAGTCAGGCTGTGCAGCCTGTCGCTGGGCAGGGAGAACCTCAGGCATATTTAGAGCTTTCAGTTGTGGTTCAGGAAACATGGTATGTGTGTGTGTGTGGGGGGGGGTCTTGTGTGAAAAACACAGCTAAATTCTGGGAGATTTCTCATCTGGGGGCTGATATGAGGTCTGGATGAGATGTTCCAGATAAGTTTGAGCAAGTTGAGAAATAAGAGATTAACATGGGCTGGAGAGATGGCTCAGTTAATAGCACTGACTGCTCTTCCAGAGGTCCTGAGTTCAAGTCCCAGCAACCACACTGTGACTCACAACCATTAGTAATGGGATCTGATGCCGTTCCTGGTGTGTCTGAAGACAGCAACAGTGTACTCACATACATGAAATAAATAAACAAATCTTAAAAAAAAGACATTAACACTGGTTTAATCTTGAACCTAGAATTTTATTTTAACCCATGGGCAGAGTGAGCTGCAGTCTGAAGAGGGGAAAAGCTGGGATCCTGAGCACATACCCCTTCCTTCTGCTTCCCCTCATCTGGTCCATTGGCTGTGTCTCACAGTTATAGTTTCAAATAAAGGAAGTGGACTCCAACTCTGGGCAAACATTGAACTCTGTCACTGCGGTGGGCTTCTCTTGGTTGCAGGAATGGTGACTAAGCATCGTGACTTCTTTCACATGTTTGCAGAGCAGCAGTTAACTGTGCAGGACTCACAGGTGTGACCTCTGGTGAGTCCTATCCAGTAACCATCACAACCTCCTCTGGGCCCCAGTCTCATGACTCGAGGAAACTGTATCGCTGTATTCTTTCACGAGGACTGAGAAAGTAGAAGAATTGAGTTTGTTCAGAAAACTAAGGCCTACAGAGAGAACCAAATATGCAGGAAGAAGAATGATAAAGGTCCCCCTGCTCCCCTTTGCCCCTGAGTCCCATGGTCTTATCTGTTATTCTCATCTGAAATGTCATAATGAACGCTTCTGTAGCTAGGGCAGCTGAGCTGGCATTTGTTACTTACAGTCACCAGCTCTGACGAGCAAGGGCACTACATGAGTTATAACACGTGTCATTCTCACAGGGGTAGGAAGCCAGTGTCTTCAAACAAGCCAGGGGCACATATGTAGATATAACCAGGAGGCATGGGATCCATGCAGGAATCTTTCTCTAGACTTTCATAAACACACAGAAACATAGGTTTCTAATTTTAAGTTTTTAAATGTTACTGAATCCCATTGCCAATCAGCTAAACAACCTTTGGGCAAGTGTTTTGTTTTTTGTTGTTAACATCTTTAACCATACGATGTCCACTGTGGTCTATGAACGCGTTGGCAGCCGCTGTCTCAGGGCTTTTTTTTAACATAATAAGCTGTACTAACATGGCCTGTGGTATTGTAAGAGTTCTCTGTGGAATTTTTCTTGAAAGTTTGTCATGCACATTACATGGGGCACCTAAGCAAGCATAAAAGTAACCACAGGTTCATGAATGATGAGAAAGACTTAAGTCTCTTAAAATGTAAATATGATAATTTTTGAGACTGGGGAGATAGAAAATTTGGTAAAGTGCTTTGAGTCAGAACAAGGATCTGAGTTTGGATTCCCAGCATCCATGTAAACAGTCAGACACATGGCAGCACATGTCTGTAATCCCTTCCCTGGGGAGGCAGAGGCTGGACCTCGAGCTTCCTGGGCTGCTAGCCTAAGGAGCCATGAACTTCAGATTCAGTGACTGCACCAACTGAGGTGAATACAAAGTTAAGGAAGCATCTGAACCCCTGAGCACCGCGCATCTGCTCTCAGTCACGCACACGGGTACATGAACATGATAATGCACACGGGTACATGAACATGATAAATGCAGCTTTGCCTAACTTTCCAAGCTATGCTGAGGCAAAAAAAAAAAAAAAAAAAAAAAAAAAAAAAAAAAAAAAAAAAAAAAAAAAACCAAAACCCTTAGAACCAAACATTCTCAATTTCAACCTATTTATGTGAACAAGCATTTACTCATTTGGCAAATGTGTATTAAGAGTCACAGAAACTCCTGCCATTGTGTGAACTCTTATGGGGTGAGTAGAAGATTCCAAATATCTGGTATCTCAGTCTCAGTTTGGGCTGAAGTGGATACATATTGGTAATCACAGTTTGATGTGGGCCACAGTTGGGCAGGCTGTGTTTAAAACAAAATCATGAGCAGGCATGGAAGAAAGGAAGTGGTACAATGTATTTGAAGGCAGGCTTGAAGACGTTCAGCCCAGGGAGCACAGGTTGGGTGGTAGCCCAGGAGAGAAACAGAACTTTCTAGAAGGAGCAACATACAAAATTAAGGGTTTGAGAGCTTGTGACCAGTGCTCAAGAATCTACAGTTCTACACTATATATGTACAGCACAGTAGAAACGTCCCAGAGGCATCTGTTCATTGGTTCCAGAGATACGCAGGAGCTGCATGTGACCCTGGGTTGCTGGGATGCTAGTATTTAAAAATTAATCAGGAACAATAGCAATAAAGAGGGGCAGTGATATCAGATTGACAGATCCCCAGAAACATAAACAAAAAATCTTATAAACAAAGTTAAAGCATCTTGCCAGAAAGAGTGTCTGAAATCAGTGAGTCAATAAGAAATGACGTGAACCGTGTGCTCCTAAACGTCACATGTGTCAGGCTTTACATACATTGAGTCACGGCTTCACGGCATGCTCCATGAGATAAAGTTTATTATCTGTCTCAGAGAGGTCCTCTCCTTCCTGTCCTTCATCTGACCCCCTCTTCCATTCACAATAGTCTTAGAAGCCCTGCATTTCACGTATTAAAAACATGTTCTCATGAATAAATGTTCTTTAATAGCAAAACCAACCAACCAACCAAAAAAAAAAAAAAAAAAAAAAAAAAAAAAAAAAAAAAAAAAACAAAAACAAAAACCTGTTGTTTACCACGGTTGCCATCCATTTTACAGAAAGACAATGTGAACACAAAAAATATCAGAAATGAATAGATAACAGAGACCAAGGAAAAGATAACTTGAAACAGACTAAGTAGCCACGTAGTGAAAGGACCATGAAAAAATTACCTGAGTAGCTAAGAAGTCTATTGAAATGGGATCTTGAGTTCACAGAAGGTACCAAAAGCAGACAGACAACTAGATTTTCACACCAGTAAGGAGTTTGAAACAGCATAAAGAGCTGGGGAGACTGCTCAGTGGTTAAAAGTGCTGGATGTCCTTCCAGAGGACCTGGTTTGATTCTCAGCACCCACATGGCTCCTAGCAGCCACCTGTAACTCCTGGCAGTCTGACACCCTCTTTGTCCTTCAGGCACTAGACACGCACAGACACAGCGCAGACATGCATACAGGCAGAACATCCACCCGCTTAAAGTAAAAATATAAAAACCTTATAACCATATTTTAAAAGGACATTAATTCCATTGTTTTATGCATTCAAATACAATATTTATTACGCATCTGTGCTGCACCAGGTGTTATGTGAGACGTGGTGACAATGGTGGACATCGCAGAGGTGCCTGCAGTCTGGGAGAGATGAGTGAAATGGATGAGCACAAAGGATAATTCCAGGGCAGGATAATTCTGCACTAGGTGTGATGGGATGGAGATTAGTGGGGGTGGACCAAGCATCAGCAGACAGGTCTTTAGAGAGGCCTCTCGGCAAATTACATGGGTTTTCATTCTTTTATTCAACAGCTGAGCTTCCAGATTACATATTTGAAATATATATGTGTATATACATAGGTTTCATATATATGGAATATATGTTTCACATATATGGAATATATATTTATATATTTGTACACACATATATTCTATATGCATATGTACTTATGTATATATATATATGTGTGTGTGTATGTGTGTGTATATGAGAGATAAGACTCAAGATTGAACATGAAATTCATTTAGCATTTTGTGTGTACACCTAACACAACACAATGAGCTGAAGCTAATTTTGGCAGTAAATATTTTCAATACATCTTTAGTTTGGTGGTTTTATTTTATTTTCGTCATACTGGGATCAACTTAGTGACTATGTTATGACCTTCCACATGTTGGGCGAGCGCCCAGAAGCCTGTTCCCAGGCCCTAGGCCAGCATTTTGATGGCACTCCTCTATATGGGATCAAATATGGAGTTTTTCCACGTGTGCTATTACATCAGTGTGGAAAAGATTTTGAACCTTGGAGCGTTCTGCCTGGATTTTAGATTTTCACCTCAGGGAAGTTCAGTTCACACGTGAGTAGTAGCCTACAAAATGAGCAGAAACAGAGGTGGGGAGATAGGACAGCACCAAGGGTTGTGAACTGAGGTGGGAGCTGTGCACATCAGTTTTATGGTCAAAAGGAAGGCCACGATTACCTCCCAACTAAGGTCTGGTTAGTAATGTGGCCACATGGTCAGAAAAATGTCCCCCACAAGTATACGTTTAAGTTTAAAGCCAGAGACTAAACTGAGGTCATGTGAGCAATTGCAAAGCGGAAGCACTGGGCACTGAAGGGGACGGGGTGAGCGAGTTGAAAAGATGTGTCACGGAGGCTGGGCATGGTGGCACCACCTGAGATCTCCACTCTCAGAGGCCGAGGGAAGAGAATCACAGGTTCCTGGCTACCTTGTGCTCTTCAGTTTGTCATTCCAAAAGGACAAGACACACTTGCCAGGTCATCTGAAAATACACCAGAACTTTACTTCAGGCTCTAGCCAAGCAGCCGTGTTCCATGGCTTATAACTGTAGCTAAAGAACCTTAAAAGAGCTCCTTAGGAAGCATCAGACATGAGTGATACTTTGAGAGTTTGGTTCCTAAACTTGAGAGAACTTAAAACATTCATGTAGGCTGTTTGCCATTCCCTATTCATTATGCTGAGGGTTGGTCCTAAGTCTTCATATGTGATTAAAGGAGTAGACATAGAAAAAGATCTACTAATTAGCTTCAATTAGAGCTTATGAATCTCTAGAAATAATAACGAAGTGATTGATTACATATGAGTACACTATCATTCTCTTCTTTCTTTTTTCTTTTTTCATAGCAACACACTCATTGGTTCAGACACTCTTCTAGTGTACTTGTGCAGACCTGGGGACAGTCCTGGAGGTAAATGACTTGCCTCAGCCCACACAGCTGGAAGGAAAAGAACGCTGTGTCTTACTTCATACTTGCTGAGATATCCAAGCCCACACTCTCTCTCCGCTTTGCACTGCTGACCACAGGCGTGGGAGAGAGAAGGCAGCAGAGGATTTAAGAACTAGGAGCAATGGAGAAAAGTCCCCAAAAGGACACTCTGCCCCATTTTGGCATCTGAGGCCTAGAGAATGGACAGTGAGATACCCACTCTCATCTGTCCTTGTCCAAGGAGAATGAGATAGGCTGGGTACCAGCAGTTTCTAGAGAGACACACATTGAGTGATTTACCTATCAGCACGGGCAGGTAAGTGGGAGAGCCAAAGGAAAGGAAAAGAATGCAAGACAGATGTAGAGATGGCAGACTCCGGCTTGCTTCCACTAACCTGTAGGCAAAGCAAGGAGTGGATGCCTTTCAGGAAAATCGGTTTCTAAGTGCTTTGCTTTTCTAAAAAGAATCTAGTCGTTTGCCTCTATTGCCCTTTCAGCCTTATCAGCTGTGGGATGCTATGCACACAGGACTCACAATCCAGCACAGAGACCACATACCGCAATGTTACAAGTGTGTTGGTGAAAGAGGGAGACTTTTATGGGGACGAACTCTGCACACACTCAGATGGTTCCGCTTTTCCAGCATTTCCATGAATTTATTTCTTCAGTCCAGTTGGCGTTGTGACCTCATCATTTATTTATTGTAACTCCCCTCAGTGTTTAGTGGTTAGATTCTATCCTGTTCTATAACTTTGAGATGCCTCTGATCTAAGCCAGAGTCGCTGTTTCATCAGCGTTTCTCAGCTTCCTTCTCTGACCTGCCCAGGAAGGGCGAGTGAGTCCCCGCTCCATCCATCTTCCACCCTAAGCCGTGCTGGGGGCCTCCTTCTCCTTCTCTGGCACTGCTTTGCTACACAGCATTAGTCAGGAATGTTTGAGCTGTTGTGTTGCTGGATACCATCTTGCTCCGAGGCAGATGTTCTCAGCAGCGCTGACCCAGGGAAACCAGCGACCGGACCTGTCCTGCCTAGCTAGCCGGAGGCAGAGGAAAGGAAGCCACACTGTAATTTTCCCAGCAGCCTCCTTAAATCTGTGGGTGACAGCTTAGACACGTTGCCGTTGCCTTGAACAGACACGGAAATGAGCTCAGAGTTTAGGAAACTTGCCCCAGGTCGCAAATTAAATTGTTGTCAATGTAGAAGTGAACACAAGCCTCAAACTGGAAACGGTCCAACAGGCTGCAAGAGAAAGATCCACAGCTTTTTCCAAGGCTCCATGCGTTCGTCTCTAAGCAGTTACTGGAAGACTGTGCCAGACTTCCCCTTCATCTTCATCCTGTGAGCAAGCGGCAGAGTAGGTTAGTCATTTTCTCTTGCGGGTGACTGAGGATGTTTCTCACATCCTACTACTGGTTTCGTTGTCCCAAGGATTTCATTTGAAGGGCGGGGCACTTCTTCACTTCCCTCCACCCCAACCGGAGACTGAAGTCTGGACCAATGAAAGCGTAGAGCCTCATTTACTGGCACTAAGAACTGGCACTATTTAAGTGGTAGCAGGAATGGGTTGTGAGCGTCCGTCGGCTTTCTCCACAGAGGGGCACACTATCCTCTGATCCCTGGCACCGCTGAGCTGAGGAGAGGGAACAGACAGCCTGCAGGACTCCTGCTGCCACAATGTGCTACATAAAGTGTGCAAGATACATCGGATACTGTCTGGTGTGGGCTGCTGTCTTCTGCATCGTAGCTAATGTTTTACTCTACTTTCCCAATGGGGAAACAAAGTATGCTACCGAGGACCACCTCAGCCGCTTCGTGTGGTACTTTGCGGGCATCGTAGGCGGAGGCCTGCTGGTAAGTCACTCGGAACTGTTACCACTGAAGCTTCCTCTCCCCTCTCCATTCTTCTCACGCGAAGTTTTCTCTAATGCCCATCTGTGAAAACTGTGGATTTGTTGATATGCTCTCTCTTTGAAAGCAGAATATTCCAAGGTTGGGTTAAACTTATGCTAAACTTATTAGATGTTGTTTTAGTAAAATCTTTTACCTTAGAGCAAACTCTCTTTTCTCAGAATCTTTTACTTGACTGCTTGAAAAATGCTCACATTTCAAGGGGACTATCGGGTTTCTGAGAGGTGGAGCGGTGGCCACGCCTCCTTTGGAGCTGAAGGAGAAACAAGTTTGGAGTCTAAATTACTCCGTTGTTTTCTTTCCAGCACCTCCGTCATGAGAAAACATTTAGGGAGTGAACTGGTATTTTCTAATAACTGTAAGCATTCTCCTGAGGTTTGAGTAGAAACAGGTTGGCATCTCAGTCTGAGGACGGCCTGTGCTGGCTTACTCCTCCCCCTCCCACGTTTGTTTTTAGGAGCCATCCAGAGGAGTTGACACAGTGGGAGGTGAAGTATTAGTTTCCATCTCAGCACAAACGGAATGTAGACACACTTGACGCCGTGCTACAACTTAAAATGCTAGACTTAAGGACTACAAAGAGAAACTTTATGGAATTGTTACTGTCACAGAGAGTACTATTTTCTTTGCCAGCTAAAATTAAGACGCTTAAACCTAATAGACTCATTGTGGTATGACTTTGAAAGAAAGAATCACTGTCCTTCGTGCGCCCATAATCAGTGTGAATACAGTGACGTAAATGAGCTTACTCTGTGACATACACTCAGCACCCTCTCTGCTCTGTTGCTTTTGGCCTTGAACTTCAAGTAGCTCATTCATATTTGCAGCGCACCACTGCTGAGTTGAAATGGCGCGTTTGCATCTTCAAAGAAACAGATCATATTTTTAAAATATTTTTTAACCTTTTCTATGTACTTAAAATGTTTGAGCCATTCTACTCAAGATTGGATCGTCTATGTTTAATGAAGGCAGGGGTCACATTTAAAGACAGATTTTACACTTAGCAGTGCTAACAGCTTTTCTATAAAATACGTTAAAATTCGTGGCAAATGCTCACATTACGGGTTACTACTTCACATTCTGTGTGCTCACCCACTGTACGTGGAAACAAGCAAATGTAATATTTCTGTCTCCTCTCAGGCCTTCACATCACTTACGATATTTGCTTGAGTTAATAAGCAGAAATAGATACATCTTACAGAAATGTCTGACCCCTCTCTTAGGAAATCAGGAGAGACAATGACTTGATTCTGCTTCCCTTCTGAGCAGATGTTCCTGCCAGCGTTCTTGTTCATCCGGCTGGAGGAAGAGGACTGCTGTGGTTGCTGTGGCTACGAAAACTACCACGGCAAGAGTTGCTCGGTAAGTCTCGCGGTGCTGCATGCTGGTGAACGTGCTTTATTCCTGACACAGGGTGGTGCTCACTTCTTGCTTTCCTTCCGTAGATGCTCTTCTCTGTGCTGGCTGCTCTGATTGGAATCGTGGGGTCTGGCTACTGTGTCATTGTGGCATCGCTGGGTTTGGCAGAAGGACCAAAGTGTAGCGATGCCAACGGAGTGTGGAACTACACCTTTGCCAACACTGAGGGACAGTATGTAATTGTTCTTTACCTAGCAATGCATTCTTAACCCCTACACTTAAAACTAAGTTATCTATCTACCCACCCATCCGGTATCTCCTTACTCCATGTCGTGTGTAAGGACAGATGGGCAATCACCCACCTGGGGAAATTCTAACTACTATTAAATATACTGAATTTCTTCTTACAATAGCCCTATGGAGATGCTCCCATAATTACTTTTTTTTACAGATGAGAAAAAGAGACAGGCAAACATGAAGTGACTTAAGCAAAGTCTCATTACTAGAAGGTACTAGTGAATCCAGGCTGTCTGCCTCATAGAGTTTGTGCTCAAGGTGTGAGCTGTAAACTCCAATGACACTCAGGTCAAATGCAGCACATTTTACCAGCTCGTAAGACAGTATTATTGTATTCTTAGGTACTCTAACTCTAGAACAAACAATGCTCCCACCCTATACCTGCATATTCTGAGTTGTGTATAACACACACACACACACCCTTGATTTAAGTTAGCAGGAGACAAAGCAAAGGTCTTATCACTACCTTAACTTCACTGAAGTTAAGAGAAACCCACTGTCCTCTGCTAGGAGTTTTTAAAAATCAATTATGACAAAAGAGCAAAATCAGAAAAGCTAGTGGAAACCGGTATACATGGTGACCAATGGGTATAGATTGTCCTTTCCTCACTTGCCTTCTTTAAAAAGATGTTATTTGTGTTGTGTGTGTTTGTGTATGTGTGTTTGTGTGTGTGTGTGTGTGTGTGTGTGTGTGTGTATGTGTGTGCAAGTTCAGGATGTAGTGTCAGGTATTCTGGGGTTGGAGTTACAGTTAAGTTGCCTGATGTGGGTGCCAGGAACTGAATTAGTGTCCTGTGCCAGAGAAGAACACACTCTTAACCACTGACTGCCTCCCTAGACATAATTTAAAAATTGAATTCTGAAAGGCTCAGTTTTTAAGAAACAAATGAAAACTAAAAAGACTAGACTGTCCTTTATATTATCAGTAATATTGTTCCTCACAGATTGTGTAATTAGGACGAGGAAAGAGGGGAGAAGTAGTGTGTGCTTAATATTTCCTTCATGAGATAAAATACTTGAGTTGGACTTGGGTCTCACTCAGCTCCTCCTCACTCTCTAAGAACAGGAAGACCTGAACTAATTTTTTGTCTTTCAGTGACTTCATCTAGAGATTGGCAGCTGTCGTGAGCTTTAATGAGATGATGCCTGAGAAATGCTCATGTGATGATGACACATTGAGAGCAGTGGTAGTGTTAGCTTAGGATGAACATGAAAGAATGGCAGCCTCTGAAGGAAAACTAGCACTTACTGCAGTTGGAGTCTTAACCTCTCCAACTGCCATCATCTTTGCTCAGAACATAATATGCTCATAGAAAATGATACATATCTGCACAGACATGCAGGAAGGTTGCATGAGTTTACCTCTGAGAACAGTCATGGTGCACGCATTCCAGATGCGTGCGGGGTTATGTCCATCACTAAGCAGATTTTAAGAGCTATTTGTACATGCCTCCTACTACTCATCTGTGCCTCCCAATGAAACCTTCTAGATCATTCTTTATTCAATCTGTTTTAGGATCTCAATGCGTAGGGTAAATAACAGTTCCAGGCCACTGATTAAATTTTCAGTAGTTAAATAGAGCCAAAGAAAAATTTGACTCTGTGTGACCTGAAGAATAGCTTTTGTTTTTACTGGCAAGCAGAAACCCAGGGCCAGAATGCCAATTTTTTGGTTTTTTGTTTCTTGTTTTTTTTTCCCCCCCCTTAGGGGTGGAATGGTGGTGGTAAGTTTTGTTTTAAATCAACAAGTTGAATGTCTGGTTTCAAGCTGGGGCAGGAAGAAGTGATAAGATATTGTACCAGGTCTTGTTGTGGGGTTAAGTCACTTTTTGATGTTCCCACACAATTGAATCCTACTTCACTGAAAATCCAAACACTACTCTGTGGGGTAGCAAGGGCTGACATTCTAGGAAGGAGATCTAAGGTATGCCTATCTATCTATCTATGTATCTATCTATGTGTCTATGTATCTATGTATCTATCTATCTATCTATCATCTATCTATCTATCTATCTATCTATCTATCTATCTATCATCTATCTATCTATCTATCTATCTATCATCTATCTATCTATCTATCTATCTATCTATCTATCTATCTATCTATGTATCTATCTATGTATCTATATATCTATCTATGTATCTATCTATCATCTATCTATCTATCATCTATCTATCTATCTATCTATCTATCTATCTATCTATCTATCTATCTATCTATACTCACACAAATTTCTTATTTCGTGTACATATAAAGTTACATATGACCTTAGCATGGCTTAGTGATTTTTAACAAAGAGAGTTCAGATTGTTATTTATCATTCTGTGATTTTTTAAACACACACCATGTTCCAGACACTGTGCGGGTAGCTGTGCTAATGGGTGTAAGATTAGGTCCTGCTCCTGCCTGCAGAAAATGCAGCCATGTGTGGAGTGGGTCTAAACAGGTCTGCTCTCCTGGGAAGGTGTTCTTTGTTGGGAGCCTTTCACTTTGTGTCCCTGATTGGCATACTTGGCATTAGTGTTCTCAATCCACGCTCCATGTGGCCCAGCTCTAGCTCAGTTTCCAACTTACACAGCAGATCAGCAGTCCTAGTCAGATAACTAAATACAGAGTGTTCTTCATTGCTACAGAGCATAGCATCATAAAAGTAAAGAGGCTGAACTCAAATCCATGTTTTATTGTGAATTAAGTTTTTGCTTGAAAATTAAAAAAAATTATGTCAGTAAATTTCATTTGAAGATAAAAGCCACTTGAGTTTTAGCTTGGAAGAATTTAGATAGTTTTCCCAAAAAAGAAAGATATTAGATGTTTTAATGAAATGATAATTAATATCCTAAAGTTTAAAATATAATGTAAAATATGTTTTCCAAATAAATAATTTACTCAATATCTTGCTCATAGACAATGATTAAGCACTGATAAACCTGGGTAACAGAATAGAAATATGCTTTATAAGTTTACTACCCCAACCTGAATTGTTTTCATTTTTCTGTATTTACTTTTAGTTCACAGTCATATGAAACATGACATGATTTTTTTCCCCTGAAGTTTATGACTGGGTCAGTGAGTGTATTCCCTTCAACCATGCACTTAGAAAATTTATTTTAGTCATATGAGTACACTGTAGCATCTTCAGACAGACCAGAAGAAGGTATCAGATCCTATTACAGCTGTTTATGAGCCACCATGTTGTTGCTGAGAATTGAACTCAGGACCTCTGGAAGGTGCTCTTAACCACTGAGCTCCAGCCCCACGACATGGTTTTTAACACGATGCAGATATACTTTTGCTTTTCCTTCTTACAAGAAGTCATATGTCTTTTAAAGAATATAAAAATATTTCACATGAGAATTTCTTAACCACAGGATCCTAGATTAGTGTCAAAATTTGTGTTTTTGTATTATGTTTATCATTGGGATAGTCTTTGGGCTAAAATCTTCCATTTGTTGGAATGGCATTTCTAGCACATAAGTTTGTGTTAATTCATTTCTATGTTACTGAATAAAAACCTCCAAACAATAAAATTAAGTTATGAAACGTCCTCTTAAACTGTGGTTGTGCCTGGACTTCTGTCCACAGGTACCTTCTGGATTCCTCTACGTGGTCCAAGTGCTATGAGCCCAAGCATATTGTGGAGTGGCATGTGACTCTGTTTTCTATCCTCTTGGCTTTCGCTGCAGTTGAATTCATCTTGTGTCTCATCCAAGTAGTAAACGGAGTGCTCGGAGGCACATGTGGACATTGCGGCTCTCGACAGCAGGTGAGAAGTTGTATGACTTGAGGTCTAGCCCTGTAGTGGTAACAAGGCTCCATCTTTCTTCTTAAAGGTAAAGCTAGGCACAAGCAACCAACGAGAACCTATGGGAGGCATTTCATATGTTCAATTTTGGCTTCAGCACTGAGTCTCACAGACTGTCCTCTTGGTTTGTAGACTGCTTCTGTGGGCACAGAAACACTTGCCTATAGACACAGTACATCTTTCAAGTCAAATTCCCTGTATGTTTCACTCACCCAGCTCTGGTTACAGATTTGTGTGTTCGGGATGCTTGCCTTCATGTTTCTAAGCCGGTATGAATAGTAACCAACATCGGTTCCATACGGCGTAGCACTAAATTCACTCCCCAGTCACAGGTCCAACTCAAACACTGAACAGATGTTTAAGATCACTTACTCGGGAGGGAACAGACTTCAGTTCTTCAGTTATTTTATTCCAAGCCCTTCCTCTTCACCTTGGTGCTGTACTTCCTGTTCTGTTTGATTCCCTGTAATTCTTTCCTAATAAGGAATAACAAAAATGCCTTACCCTTATGCAGTAGGCATGGAGTACAATCATTAGCCTTTGAATGTTCTTCAGAAAAAAACTTTCTATGTGAAAGAAAACCAGGAAGTTCTCATTTCCTGTGGATAGGAATTAGGAATAAAATAACTACTTGTTTGTAACAGAGAAAGTGTTTTTTCTATTTTTATAGAAATTATTTTTTCTATGTCTCCCTAAAACATATAACATTGAACAGATGGGAAGTTAAAATCTGGCCCATTTTGGGAAGTTGGAGCTTTATGTCTTATTCTTTAAAACAAGATGAAGTAAACAGACTTATGTCACTCATATTTTCCATTGTGCTCTATTTATCTCCTAATTCAAAGTCTTTTGACCTTCGCTGAAAATAATGCAAACCAAAACCAAAACCAAATAACTCCCCCTCCCCCCACAAAGATCCAAAAATCAAAAAAACAAATAAAACCTAATAGAACCCAAAAGCCAGTGCTGCTGGGAAACCCTTTGCTATAAATATATGGAAATTTCTATTCATTTAGAGAGGAAGTTAGAATTTATTTCTAGCTTTATCTATCAGGCAAAGCCACAAAATTAAGAATTTCTTTGGCTTCCTGTCAAATTTCCAGATAAACAGCCTAGTGGGAAAACTTTAGTGTGACATTGTTTTGTTAAGGCGCCTGAGGGGAGGGAGAACAGAATGAGACCTTTGGAACTGGTTCCTAGGTACAAACCTATGCTCTCCCTTGAAACTCAGACAAAGCTGAGAATAACCTCAGTGCTCCTGGACTTGGTGCTGCTATTTGGGCCACAGGCGAAGGAGATCTGTGTTTTGTGAAGAGAGATAACTTCCTGAGTTGGAGGCAAGCATGTGGGCTGTCAGGGTCTGTAGAAAGGGTGTCTTCACATTTAGAAAGATAGATACCTTTGTTTGAAAGACAAAAGGTGCTCTCACAGGACAGGGGATTTAATACAGGAGAGCTGAGTCCTAAATTTGTAGCATTTGACTTTAAAAGTTAACTGCAGCAACCCCCACACGGGTGGGAAATTCCCACGGTATTATTTTAAATTATGCCCCCAGAGAAAAGACCCAACACAAACACACTACAAGCCAATTCTGTGTCCATTTCCGAAAGTTTCCATGAACACTGTCTATAAATTTTCCTGGGGAAATAAGTAAGTCTGGTTTGTTTGGGAAACAGTTTGTGAGCCTCGTCTGATCCCTAATGGTGTGGATGGCCTGGTTTTGATTAAACAAACAAACAAACACAATCATTCTATGTTACGTCTGCTTTGAATAAGATTGTGCACTGGGTGTTGACACTGGTAATACGCTAATATAAATTTTATTTTCTTTACAGCAATATAACTGCTAAAAAGGAACATGAGACAGAACCGCCTGCTTCCCGTGTGTCACTGTGATGTGTATATTTTACCTGTGCTGTGAGACTTTGCACCTTGTGTCATATCCCACCCTTTCTGCTTTTATAAGGAAATGTGCTGACGTCATGACATGATGTCAGTGTTTACATTCATAAAACAAACTTCGTTTTGAAGAACAAGGCAGCAAACTGCACTCTCTCGGAAGGCATTTTACAGACTTAATGACTGTTCTCAGCATAGCTGAGATTAAACTCTTCAATGTTTGAGATAAAAATCACATCTAACTATTGTGCATATGTTGTGCATTTGTTTTTTTAAAATAAAAGATCTAAGGTTTTCTTTTTAAGACCAAGAAGGACCAAAACAAACAAACAAACGGAAGGATGTATTTTCCTGTTCATATGCTGTTTCCCATGTGCAGGTGCACATGTCTCTCAGAGACCCTGAGCAGTGAGAGAAAAGCACTTGCCTGAACTGGAATCTTCCTGAGAAAGTACCAACCCAAGCGTGGGAGAGAGAGTGTGTGAAGCTGACAGTGGCTGTGAACACGGCAAAGGCTGTTTCTGTAAAGAGGAAGGTCAGGGTAGTTAGACGAGAAGGGAAATGAGAAATGGAGAAAAGCAGTTGAGCACCATCGTGGGAAATTGGAAGAGGTGGAGCAGGGAAGGAAGCTCACGAGGAAAGGCTTCCCAGTGTTGAGCATAAAATTAAGTATTTACTACCATTCAGCTGTGCATTTAGTTTTCTGTTGAAGAGACACCCTCTCTCCTCAGGCAGTTTATTGGAGTTGTGTAGAGAGGATCTTCCTAATGCTTAGGAAGGTCTATTACCCTTTCTGGAAGACAAAAGAAGTTTGTAGAGTACCGGCTTTGGGGTCTGGAGATCTGGCCTCTAACTTAATAGAATTTAATTTGAAAGGCCACACACAGTGAATTCACCCAGTAGAGCAAACCAATGGCATTGTCCACAGCTTCTGTTTTCCCTCCCTGTCTGTGCTCTGTGCTCTGTGGTCTACTGCTTGGGTGGCATCCATGCCAAGGGCTTGCTTTCCTCTGGGTCTTCTCTCCTGCTTTCTCTGCCTTATCCCCTCTTCTGCCTTTTCTATCAACAGATAAACATGGCTACATTATCCCCCGAGGCTATCAAATCAGTTAGATATCTTTCTTTCTGCTGGGTGCTCCAGTAATCAAAGTCCTGGGTAAGATAGCATGTTTTTTCTCTTAGTGCACAAATTACACCTTGTTATTTGTTTATATATGTATGTATGTATGTATGTATGTATATGTATGTATGTATGTATGTATGTATGTATGTATGTATTGTTTTGATGTAATAGGATCCCTTAACCCACTGCTTGGCAGAATTACTTAGAGGAGATAGAACTGTGTATTAGCTCACGGTTCCAGGGCTTTCAGTCTGGGTCACAGGCTGTACTGATCATGGGGTAGGAGCATGTAGAGGAGACCATAGATCACCTCATGGTAGATAGGAAGCAGGTAGAGCAAGGAACTGAGGACCAGACAAAACCTTTAGATGCAGGTCCTCAAACTACCTACTTCCTTCAATTAGGTCCCACTTCTAAAGTTTCCACTGTCTCCTAAAACCATTCACAGACCAACTGTTCAATAAACAGTTCCAATAATAATGATTAGGATTTTGTACAGAGAGCTTGACTTTGGTTGTTCTTTGTTTTGGGTAACAGACAAGGGCATTAAGAAGGAGTTCTGGTTGCTATTAGACAAGTGCACTCTTCCTTTGGGAAAAGTTCTAACATCTTTGTGCTATGATCCCTCTAGCAATCTAGTGAAACATGGGGACTTTCTAATAGCACCTATAAGCACATACAATGTATATACAGAAGAAGTAACTCAATACATTGCAATATTTTATCAAAAAAATTAGAAGTGGGGCTAGAGAGATAATTCAGTGGTTAAGAGAACTGATTGCTCTTCCAGAGGACCCAGTTTTGAGTCCCAGTACTCAAACTGCAGCTCACAACCATCTGGAAGTCCAGTGTCAGTGGACACAATGCCCTGTCCTGGCTCCACAGGCCATATGTGTGGTGCTCAGACAGACATGCAGGTTTAACATTCACCCATATAGATAAAATAAAAAGTCAGCATTATATACTAGTTGTTTTGATACTCTACTTTGTTGCATCACATCCGAAGACAAGCAGACAACTGTCCATGTGTTCTAGCTGCAGCCTCATGAGTAAAACAATTTACTGTACTTTTGAAACAGCATGTCAGTTAAGCTGAGATTTTTGAGGTACCAAGAATAACTCAGTGTAATATGAAAACATACACAAATACTCTAGATGAAAAGGTGACATTAGTTTTACTACTAATTTAGTTTATTGCATGTAGTCACAATGAAAGGAAATGCAGTTAATATTTTAGTTAAAGGTTGTTACAAAGTAATGCTACTATTGATTTTCCACTAAAGTGTGGTCCTATTCCCCAAATATCTACCTATGAGCCTATCGATAACTCTTGGGCATTGGGTTTAAAACTTCTTCAACAGAAAATTCAAAAAGACTCTTAAAAGATAATGATTAGAAGTGTCTCT
Source organism: Micromys minutus (assembly GCF_963924665.1). Classification (NCBI taxonomy): domain Eukaryota; kingdom Metazoa; phylum Chordata; class Mammalia; order Rodentia; family Muridae; genus Micromys; species Micromys minutus. The sequence goes on along the minus strand of NC_137984.1, from coordinate 54,851,984 downwards.
GTGTAACCCACTGAAGAAAAAGGGTCTGGGTAACAAAAAATAGACTTTATTTCTATCAGGGGTGAGTGTATAGAACCAAACTGAAGAGTTTCCCTGTTGCAGTAAATACAGAAAAAGAAATAGTTTCTCTCTTTATCGACCCCGCAGTCTTGTTCCATGGGAACTGCTTCTACTACTGAGCTGCGTGCACAGACTCTGTCACTCAGTCTGCAAACCTTACTCTCCGCACAGCTCTCTGGGTGGTTTACTCCGCCCGCCCTGGTGCTTCTGCCCCTGTCCCGGGTGGAATCACTGCCCTGCCCAGCACAAACATGACTCTAAGGCCGATAGCTTTTCATACAGGTTTATATATTCAATTCTCAACCCACAAACCAGTAAGATTTCATCCAAAAGACAAGGATACAGACTGCCCTTCCATATGAGATAAAAGACCTATAAAATCCTTAAAATGTTCATAACTACCTAACGCCAATTAAGTCCACCTGGATCCACCTCATCCTTTCCAAGCTCCATCTTGATCCTCCTCTGTCCACTTCTCTCTCCCTCTCCTCTGATCCTCTCTCTCATCCTTCTCTTTCCCTGCCCAATCACTAGCTCTCGAATTTATTTTACTAATTAAAATGGGAAGAAGCCTCTAATGAAGTCACCTGAGTACTAGGTAGCCCTTCTTGGGGAAGTGGAAATAACATCAAAATACAACAGAACTGTCCAACATGAAGAACTAGTGACTTTGTTAAAGAAATTGTGATACAAGCTTTGACCCTGAGGGTTAGGAGAAAGGATCAAGAACCTGCACATAAACCCACACTGAAACTAATCAAAGAGAAACTGGGGAAGAGCCTGGAGCACATAGGCACTGGGTAAAATTTCCTGAACAGAACACCAATGGCTTATGCTCTAAGATCAATAATTGACAAATGGGACCTCATAAAATTGTAAAGCTTCTTTAAGGCAAAGTGCATTGTCAATAGGAAGGTGGACAGGGGAAACCAGGAAAGGGGGAACATTTGAAATGTAAGTAAAAAAATATCCAAAAAATAATAATAATAAAAATAATTTTAAAAAGAGAAAGAAAGAAAAAAAAAACATGTCTAAGTGTCATCGAGGGCTTCTCAAGAGAGTGTCAAATAGTAAGACAATCCCAAGAGTAGGGATGAATTTCCCAAGGGAACATAGGATATAATTGTGTCCTATTAAATCTTAAAAGCTTGCTAAGAAACTAGTTTTTAAACCTATGACAGCAAAAACTCCCAGAAATCTATGAGGGTGATCCTAGCTAAGACTCCCCGAAATGAGGAATATGGAGCCTGAATTGGCCATTTCCTGTAACCAGGCAAGATTTCCAATGGAGGGATTGGGACACAAACCTAGCTATGAAACCTTAGACCCACAATTTGTGCTGCTTACAAGATATGCAGAGGTAAGAGATAGAGCAGAGAAGGGTCAACCAATGACTGGCCTAGTGTGAAACCCATGTCATGAGAGCGAGCCCACACTAATGATATTCTCTTATCCTTGCAGACAGGAGCCTAGCATAACTGTCATCAGAGAGGCTTCACCCAGAAACTGAGGAAAATTTGCAGTGACCCACAGCCAAACATTAAGTGGAGCTTGGGGAATCCTGTAGAAGAGGGGGAGGAAGGATTGGAGGAGCCAGAGTGGTCAAGGACACCACAAGAAAACCTACTGACTTAACTAACTTGGGTCCATGAGGACTCATTATACACTGAACTGTGAACCAGAGAGCATGCACTGGACAGAGCTAGGCTCTCTGCACAGTTGTGCAGAGTCCTCATGCGCCACTCCTTAAGCAGGAGCAGCGACTGTCTCTGACTCCACTGCCTGCCTTTGGATAACTTTCCTCGTCTAATCTTAATCACTTAGAAGAGGAAACAAATTAGTCATAAAAGGTAGATGGAAGGAGGAACTGGCTCGGAGAGGGAATGGGAGTGGGGGTGTGTGTGCTCAGGATCAGGTTTGGAAAGGCATAGGAGAGAAGTCAAGATGGCCATGAAAATGAATGAAAATATGCAACTGATTGGTGGTGGGAAACATCTCCATGATGAGACAGAGACTTGAGATAAAGGAGGTGCCAAGAATCAATGGGGGTGACCTTAGCTGTGACACATAGCATTAGCAATATTGAACCTGAAGAGACTACCCCCTGTATCAAGGCAGGAACCCCTATGGAGCAAGAGGGGCACACCAACCCACCCACAAAACTTTCAACCCCAAATTTATCTTGTCTGCAAGAAATGCAGGCATGGGAGAGGGAACAGAGACTGAGGGAATGAGCAACCAATAACCGTCCCAACTTGAGGCCCATCCCATGGGCAAGAACCAGTCCCTAACTCTATTAATGATAATCTGTTATGCTTGCAGACAGCAGTCTAGCATGGCTGTCCACTGAAAGGATCTACTCAGTAGCTGACTTAGACGTATACACACATAGAGCCAAACAGTGGATGGAGCTTGGGGACTTCTACGGAAGAACAGAAGGAAGGACTGCAGCCGCTAAGGGGATAGGAACTCCAAAGGAGGACCAACAGAATCAACTAATCTGAATCCTTGGGGCTCTCAAAGACTGAACCAGCAACCAAAGAACATACACAAGGTGGACCAACGCCTCCCCACTCATGTTCATCTTGCTCTTCATGTGAGTCCTGAATGACTGGAGTGGGGGCTATGCCCGAAACTGTTGCCTGCATGTGGGGTATGTTCTTCTAGACAGGGTGCTTCTCTGGCCTCAGTGGGAGAGAATGCACCTAAACCCACAGAGACTTGATGTGCCAGGGTGGGGGGGAATACTCAAGTGGTCCCCCACCAGCTCAGAGGAGAAGGGGAGGGGAGATAAAGGGAAAGATTGTGGGAAAGGTGACCAGGAGAGGCACAGTGATCAGGATGTAAAGTGAATAAGTAATAATAATATTAACAATAATAATAACAACAGCAATAACAACCAAAGCTGTATTTTTTCACTCTCTTTGTATAAGAGAATTATAAATTGTATCCAGAAACACCTGTGGTAGAATTGTAATCTAACATGATTAAAACCAGCAGCTCTTAGAGCTGTAGAGTTTAGTGCATTTCCATTCTTTGTAGATTGGTTTCTGATTAGATTTCTAGAAACCTGCAGATTTAAATATGGAAAGGGAAAAAAGTCTAAAGTTGTCTTATTTGGGATTTCTATTGCTGTGAAGAGATGCCATGACCTCTACAACTCTTATAGCTGGAGATATTTATTTGGAGGTAGCTAACAGGTTTAGAGGTTTGGTCTCTTGTCATCATAGCAGCAAGCATCCCACACAATGGCAGACATGGTGATGGTAGGTAGCTGAAAGTTGTACATCTGGATTCACAGGAAGCAGGAAGAGACGTCGGCACTGGGTTTGGCCTCAGCAATGGAAGCCTCAAAGCCCACTCTACTCACTGTGGTACACTTTCTTTAACAAGGTGACGTTTACTGCAATAAGACCGTATCTCCATACAATGACACTCTCTGTAGGGGTCATTTTCATTCAAACTACCACCTTCTACTCCTTGGCCCCATAGGCGTGTAGCTATATCATAAAGCAGACATGCGTTCAGTCCAACTTCTTAGACTGGGGGCTGGATTCATTCTCTCTTAGCAACTCTCTTTGGTAGATCTCCCATGGCTTTGGCATTTCCAATATTTTGGGGTGTCTAAGCTAATTCTGACTTCAAGCTTCATTTAGTGGACTCTTTGGGCCTCCATGGAGGAACCACATGAACACAGATGACCTTGGTGTTTCCCCTAGTCTCAGAGGGAGATTTTATTACCCCTTTCTTCTATCCTTGACTAAAGCCAGGCCCACACAGCCAAGGCTTTCAAGTTCCCCTGCTTGCTGGGGTTGGAATATGGCCCCCTCATTCAAATATATTTTTACCAGCTTTCTATTTTTGATGGTTTTCTTCACTTCTTAAGCTTGGCTTTCTGTAGACCAGCTTGGCCTTGAATTCTGGAATCCAAAGAACTCTGGGTTCCAGATTTTTGTGTTAAAAGCATGCACCACCATAACCCCAACGTTTTCTCCAATTCCTTTTCACTAATTGGAAGCTTGTCTGGGTGTGGTCGTACCCTGAGGTCACCATTCCCTTTATTTCTTTCAACACCAGGCTTTTCTTTAATCTGTTTATGTCTTTAAGTATAGAATTTGTTTCCTTTGTTCCTAGAACATTTTGTATTTTTCCTTACTTAACTTTCTCCTTTTCATTATAGATTTACATAAGACTGACCAGTAATAACCAGATGACAAAGTCAACACTAGGCTGTTTTGAACTCTCTGCAAATGCAACTAATCCAAAACTCTTTAATTTAGCCACAGTAGATTTTTTTTGAAAGCAGCCATATATTCAAATTACCCTCAGCACCTCTGTCTTTCATGCTCCTACTAAGATGGCCCATTAATCCCACTTAAACTGTTAAACTGCTCTTCTAATCCAACGTTCCAAAGTTCACACTCCTCTAAACAAGAACACAGTTAATCACAGTAATACCCTAGTCCCTAGCACCAGCCTTTTTCTTAGTTAAGATTTTATCGCTATAAAGAGACATGACCACAGCTTTTCTAAAGGAGGGCATTTACTTGGGGATCGATTACAGGTTAGAAGTTTAGTCCATTGTCATACGGTTTCCATGGCAGCACACCTGCTGGACTGAGTGCTGGAGATTGATGGGCAGCAGGAAGAGAAAGTGCCACTGGGCCTGGCTTGGTCATTTGAAAGCTCTAAGTCCACCTCCAGAGGCACACTTCTTCCAACAAGGCCACACTTACTCCAGGAGGGGCACACCTCTGATAGTGCTACTCCCTATGAGGGTATGGGGGCCATTTTCATTCAAACACCACACCTTCACACTGAAATTCCTACTTCTTCCCCAGGTGAGGAGATCCTTTCTTTTCTCACAACCCCATAATTTTCCATTTTACTTCGTTCCTAAAAGAGAAGGAGTAGATAAGCTTCAGAGTCACAGAAAATCTAGGGCCATTTGGAAAAGGAGGGTGTGAGGGACCAGAATGAACATGGCTGTGGATCTGAGCGAGGCTGGAAGCCAAAACGGAAGTTTCTAGTTTCTTGTTTCCCAAGATAAAAGACTGTTCCAAAGTTGTAAGTGACATAGCATGAATTTATATGCTGTATTAAGAAGTTATGACTACTGACCAAGGAAAAGGTATGGGCTCAAAAACACTGGGCCATAGATCTCAAGGTCCTCCCCACCCCACCCTCTTTTAGAAAACTTTAAAAATGCAACTTTTACTTTACTTTTCAAATTATAAAGATATAAGCATGTAAAACAATACAATGGAATCCATATAAAAGGAGTTCCGGTGACTTGAAAGTGGTTGAGCACAGAGAAAATAATCCCCATGGTTCATTCAGTTCCAGTACTTTTACCTGTGTGTATGCAGCGTGCGATTGTTCTGCACAAAGAAAGAGGCTATACTTAGACATCCAAAACTTGAGCAAACAATTCAAAATGAGAATATCTCACTCTGAGTAGAATGTGTACATTTTAATAAGTTCTAAAAGAAGGTGAGGTTTGAAATGCTCTACTTTTCTATTAAGTTCAATTTAATAGAACACAAGTATAGCATGCTGTTCTGGGCAAAAAAAAATACATCACTAGCTTTAAAACTAAGGGATACAATTCTATTTTGTAATCTAAGAACATCTTGTAATGTAATAACATAAGAACACAGGTAGAGCTTAAGAACACTTAAAATTTAACAACAACAACAACAACAAAAAAATGCTGAAAAACCAGTGACACAATTTTTTTCCCTTCAGGAATTAAGGCATGAATTTAATGAGTTCATCACAGACATATTTTCTTAATCTTCTGTTTAAAAAGAAAATGTATATGGCAGGTAACAGAAACATGTTTTAACAAACATCTATTTACTCAATGACATTCGAGTCAGAAATTTAGCTTTCTTAACTTTAAATGGCAGTTAGCACAGAAGAAAGTACAGAAAACAAGGTCGAGAGATAAGGGTGGGTACCAGGGAAACTTTGAACTTAAGTTTATGTGGAAGATGTAGAAGTTAAGTGTGTCACAGAATGAAATGGTACAACTTCTATCTTTTCCTTTAGATTGTGCCACAGATTTAAGCATATTGGTGACATTTTCCTGCTGCCAGTCCCATGCCCTGCCCTTTCTGGGCCTGCCTCCTCCTGTAAGTATATGTCCCCTGCTCAGAGCATATTCTTACCATGGCACATTGGACCTCAGCTACTCCCACACTGAACGTCACACCTTCATTTGTAATTTCTTTAGTGACAAACAGTGTTATTGCTCAGAGTTAACAACTCTCACAAGTCACCTACAGCCTTATTAAGTTCTGTTTGTTACCAGTACTCTGGGTCTGAAATAGCCCAGCAGTCTATACTTGTCTAGAATCCCTTAGGGAGAGTGAGTCCAACTAGTTTCTTATTATCTGGTAACACAAAAATAAGAAAACCTATTGTGGATTCTGATTGGTTGATGAGTGGGCATGCATGCCTGCCGAGTGCCGGGGTATGCTTGGCTGTTTGTTTGTTTGTTTTTTACACCAAATCACAGATACCAGTTTATATAAAAACCATTTCTTGAAGTAATATCTATATCACATCAAAGTAGTGTCAAATATCATTCTAAAGCAATGTCAAGACACATCGCCCTTATTTCTTCCAGTAGGTGAGGCTTCTGATAACATGTTCACCATCCATTTCCACTTGGAGAACTATGAGGCTTAGAGTCTCTTCTCAGAACAGCAGCTTGGTGACATTCACCAACAGTCTGCAAGTGTACACCTACGTTCATTGCGTATATTTACTGTGAAAATTTAATTCTGGAATATCATCAAGAATGCTCACAATAGTTCAGTTTCCAGAGCTTGTCCTAAGCTCATGGGCTTGTGTTTTAGAGTCCCCAGCTGGTGGGTTACTTAGAGGATGCTAAAGAACATTAAGAAGAGAGGGCCTGGCTAATAACAGTGGGTTACTGGGGGCTGAGTCTTTGAAGGTTTTAGCCAAGGCCCTGGTCCAAACCTCTTTCTCTGCTTCTGGCCCCAGTGTAATTGAAAAGCCTCTGCCCCATGTTCTCACAACTTCATTAGCATGCCTTCCTGGCCAAAAGGAACTGAACCCTCTGCAGCTCTGAGGAAGGCTGGGTCCTTTCTCCCTTAAGTTCTTCCCATAGGTATGTTTTATCACCAAGCCAAAACTGAGCTGTCTGATAGCAAAGAATTGTTCTGAGTAAATGGAACCAGAACAGTATGATGAAGAGGAGTACTAAGTCATAAGAAGAAGTATAGAGACCACGTAGCCATTAAACAGTTTCAAAGCAGGGATTGTAGAGCTTGCTCAGTGGTTAAGAGCAGTGGCTGTTCTTCCTAGGGGACCCAATTCTCAGAACCTACAGGGCAGCTCACAATGTCAATAACTCCAGTTTCAAGGAATCTGACATCTTCATACAGATATACACGTAGGCAAAGACACCAATGCACATAAAACAAAAATAAACAATTTTAAAGATTAAATTAATTAATTAATTTATGAGTACACTGTAGCTGTCATCAGACACACCAGAATTGGGTCTTAGATCTCATTATAGATGGTTGTAAGCCACCATGTGGTTGCTGAGATTTGAACTCAGTACCTCTGGAAGAGCAGTCAGTACTCTTAGCCACTGAGTCGTCTTTAAAGCACCCAAATAAATCATTGTCTAAAGATTCGAAAGAGAGCAAAATTAGTTCTATATTTATATCTCTATGTACACAGACATTGAATATGTTAAATGATTTTAATCACCTCTCAGGTGGTTGGCTTTAATTTTTTTTTTCTGTCTTGATTTATTTGAGTTACCGACTCCTTGTGAAGTTCTACAAGAAACACACATTGTTTTCAGGAAGAAATAAAAAACAAGACTAGAAAGATGTATACTAAAATCATTCAGGAACCTATCTACAGTTTTTAAAGCAAACTCTTTAAGTGCATGAGAAAGCCATTGTCCTTATACTCAGACAGAGAAGTCATGCCAAGTGGGATGCTGGGAGATAAATATACCTTCTAACAGGTGAGAGGCTCAGGCAGGAAAGGCTGGCTAGGCCAATCGACCACATTCACCAGGGAAGCCCTGATTTCTACACAGTGTTTGGAAAACACAGGCATATAATTTCTGCTTTGCCTAGTAACTTTTCTTGTTTCTTTAAGGCATCTATGTATCTTGTTTTAAAAATGAAATTGATGACACACCCTCATTTTGAGCATTTATTTTAAAATCAGGACATTTTTGCAGCACTGCCTCATTTCCCTTGTTTCTATTTTCTGAAGTCAGAGTATGATTAATATTTGTGGAAGCCGGCCCAAGCTAGTCTGTGGAGATGATTCAGTGTGCCTTAACAAAAAGAAAAGTTGATTCATGGACGCTATGCAATGAAAAATTATTTCTTTTTTTCTCTTTTAAAAGTGTTTATGCTTTAGGGTGGAGTCGGGAGTTTTATAAATAAAATTGTACTATTTGTCAACAGATAATTAAACTTCTTTCTTTTTAATCTGTATTCAAATTTTTAACTAATATTTTTAGATTTCTTTATTTTATTCTATGTGTATGAGTGTTTTGCTTGCATGTATGTGTGACACATGTTTGCTGCTATCAGCAGTGGGCAAAAGATGGTGTTGAATATCCTGACACTGAGTTACAGATGCCTGGGAGCCAGTGTGTGGGTGAGAAGTCAACTCAGATCCTCTACACGATCAAGAGCAGCACGTGCTGTTAACTGCTGAGCTATCTCTGCAGCACTAATTTGGAACTTTAATAAAGTTTCCTCTTTTATCTCATTACATGGACTACAAACTCCATGACTCAATGAGTTGAATAGGAGTGACTCAAGTGAGCTCCTTGTCTTGTCTGTGGTCTTACAGAGAAGGTTCTCAACTTTTATCATTGGGATTGCCTAGTTTACAGAAAAGTCATAGAACATTGTGAAATGTTTTTGTTGGGTCTCTTGGAATAAAAGTGTAATTTCATCCTTCATTTGTTTGTGTTGTCTACCTCATCTATTAATTTGCATAATTTGAATCATATTTGTGTTCCAGGTAAAGATCCCACCTCATCAGGTATTGCATATGCCTTGGTAGGAATTGCTTAAGGATGCTTGCATTTATGTTCCTAGGAGATGTTGGTTTAATTTCGTATCTCGCTTTGGCTTGGGTGTAATGCTGACCTAATAACATGCATTTGTAGTAGTTTCTCCTCTTCCAATTTTTGAAGAGTGAGAAGTATCTGCACTAATTCTTTAAACATTTAATAAAATTCATCTAAGAAGTCATTATGTTCCGAGTTTATCTTTGGGAATCTTCATCTATCTATCTATCTATCTATCTATCTATCTATCTATCTATCTATCTATCTATCTATCTATCTATCTATCTATCATCTAATCTATGTACAATATTTTCAAATATTTCCAGGCACACATTTATAATGTGCTTTGGCCTCTTACTGAGGCCAGACAAAGTAACTCAGCTAGTAAAAAGTATTCTGCATACAGGCAACAGCTTTTGGGATATGACCCACTCCAGTTGTTGGGGACCCACATGAAGACCAAACTACACATCTGCTACATATGTATGTGGAGACCAAGTTCCAACCTGTGTATATATTTTGGTTGGTGGTTCATCTCTGAAAGCCAAAAGGTCCAGGTTAGTTAATTCTGTTGATCTTTCTGTGGAGTTCCTATCCCCTCCGGGGTTCACAATCTTTCCTACTATACTTCCATAAGAGTCCCCAAGCTCCACCCACTGTTGGGTTGTGGGTGTCTGCATCTGATTTATGAGGACCACCCGATCATGGTGAATGATTGCTTTGATATGTTCTCGGATTCGGTTTGCAAGAATTTTGTTGAGTATTTTTGCATCAATGTGCATGAGGGAAATTGATCTAAAGTTCTCTTTCTTTGTAGGATCTTTGCGTGCTTTAGGAAGCAGTGTAATTATGGCTTCAACGAATGAGTTGGGTAGTATTTCCTCTGTCTCTATTTTGTGGAATAGTTTGGAGAGAATTGGTATTAGGTCTTGTATAAAAGTCTAATAGATTTCTGCACTAAACCCATCAGGTTCTGGGCTTTTTTTGGTTGGGAGCTTTTTGATGACTGCGTCTATTTCCTTAAGGGTTATGGGGCTGTTCAGATGGTTTATCTAATCCCGATTTAGCTTTGGTACCTGGTATCTGTCTAGAAAAATTGTTCATTGTGTCTAGATTTTCTAGTTTTGTTGAGTATAGGCTTTTGTAATAGAATCTGATGATTTCTTGCATTTCTTCATTTTCTGTTGTTATGTCTCTCCTTTCATTTCTGATTTTGTTAATTTGGATTCTCACTCTGCGTCCTCTGATTAGTCTGTCTAAGGGTTTGTCAGTGTTATTGATCAACTCAATTGCTCTTGGTTTGTTTATTCTTTGTATAGTTCTTTTCGTCTCTATATGGTTGATTTCAGCTCTGAATTTGATTATTTCCCGCCATTTACTCCTCTTGGGTGTATCTGCTTTTTTTTTTTTTTTTTTTTTTTTGTTCTAGAGCTTTCAGTTGTGCTGTCAAGTTGTTAGCATACATATGCTCTCTCCAGTTTTTTTTTTTTTTTTTTTTTTTTTTGAGGCACTAAGTGCTATGAGTTTTCCTCTTAGCACTGCTTTCATTGTATCCCATAAGTTTGGGTCCCTTTATTCTCATTAAATTATAAGAAGTCTTTGATTTCTTTCTTTATTTCTTCTTTGACTAAGCTGTCATTGAGTAGAGCATTGTTCAGCTTCTATGTGTATGTGGGCTTTTTGTTGTTGTTGTTGTTTTTGAAGACCAGCCTTAGTCCATGGTGATCTGATAGAATGCATGGAATTATTTTGTTCTTCTTGTATCTGTTGAGTCCTGTTTTGTGACCAACTATATGTTCAGTTTTGGAGAAGGTGCCATGAGATGCTGAGAAGAAGGTATATTGGCTTGTTTTAGGATAAAATATTCTATAAATATTTGTTAAATCAATTTGCTTCATAACTTCTGTTAGTTTTACTGTGTCTCTGTTCCTGTCTGCATCCATGATTTGTCCACTGATGAGAGTGGGATGTTGAAATCTCCCACTATTATTGTATGTGGTGTAATACCTGCTTTAAACTTTAGTAGGGTTTCTTTTATGAGTGTGGGTGCTCTTGTATTTAGAGCATAGAGGTTTAGAACTGAGAGTTTCTTTTGATAGATTTTTTTTCTTTGATGAGTAAAAAGTGTCCTTCCTTGTCTTTTTTAAAATAGCTTTTTGTTGAAAATCAGTTTAATTTGATATCAGGATGGCTATTCCAGCTTACTTTTTAGGACCATTTGCTTGGAAAGTTTTTTCCTCAACCTTTTACTCTGAGGTAGTGGCTGTCTTTGTTGCTGAGATGAATTTCCTGTATGCAGCAAAATGCTGGATCTTGTTTGCATATCCAGTCTGATAATCAATGTCTTTTTATTGGAGAACTAATTCCATTGATGTGATAGGATTTTAAGGAATAGTGATTGCTGTTTCCTGTTATTTTTGTTGTTACAAGTAGAGTTATGTTGTTGTTGTTTTTGAAGAACATAAAGAATCTATGCTTTTCTTCTTTGGTGTTTGTTGCAAGAGGATTAGCTTCTTGATTTTTCCCAGGGTGAAGTTTCTCTCTTTGTCATGGTGTTTTTTATCTATTATCCTTTGTAGAGCTGGATCTATGGACATATACTGTGTAAATTTGTTTTTCTCCTGGAACATGTTGGTTTCTCCACCTATGGTGGTTGAGAGTTTTGCTAGATATAGTAATCTGGGCTGGAACTTGTTTTCCCTTAGGGTCTGTATGACATCAATCCAGGATCTTCTAGCTTTCATAGTCTCTGTTGAAAAGTCTGGTGTAATTCTGATCAGTCTGCCTTTATATGTTAGCTGTCCTTTATCTCTTACTGCTTTTAGTATTCTTTCTTTGTTTTGAGCATTTGTTGTTTTGACTATTATGTGTTGTGAGGAATTTTTCTTCTTGTTCAGTCTATTTGGGATTCTGTAGGCTTCTTGTATGTTCATGGTCATCTCTTTTTTTAGATTAGTGTAGGGAAGTTTTCTTGTATAATTTTGTTGAAGATATTTACTGAGTCTTTCAGTTGATATTCTTTGCCCTCTTCTACACCTATTATCCTTAGGTTTGGTATTCTCACTATGTCCTATATTTCCTGGATGTTTTGGCTTAGAATCTTTTAAATTTTTGCATTTTCTCTGTTGTGTTAATGATTTCTCTGTTATCTTCCACTTCTGAGATTCTCTCCTCCATCTCTTATATTTTGTTGGTGATGCTAGCATTGACTCCCATTGTCTTTTCTAGTTTTTCCAAATTCAGGGTTGTCTCCTTTAGTTTTTCTTCATTGTTTCAATTTCTGTTTTCAGTTATTTCACCTGCTTATTTGTGCTTTCCTTCAGCTCCTTAAGTAATTTTTGTGTTTCTTCTTTAAAGGCTTCAACTTGGTTTTTTTTGTATTCTCTTGGTTTTCCTGTACTTCTTTAAGTGTGTTATTTATGTGCTTCTCAAAGATCTCCATCATCATCATGAAATATGAATTTAAGTCTAAATCTTGTTTTACTGGTGACTTGGGATATCCACTATTTTTGATGGTGGGAGAACTGGGTTCTGATGTTGTCAGGTTGTCTTGGTTTCCATTTCTTAGCATCTTACACTTGCATCTTGCCATCTTGTTATAGGCGATGCTAGGTGATCTTGTTGTCTCTTACTGGAGCTTGTATCTCTTGTGGGTCTGTGGGCCCATGATCTCCAGAGGGAGATTGTTTCTGGGTGTTCCTCTCTCAGGGCAGGTTGTGAATTCCGATGGCAGAGCCCAGTCCTGATGTACCTGGACTAGGTCTGGCCTCAGGCCAGAAGTGTGCACTCCTAGGCAGTACCTCTGCCTGTGCTGTGATGGTTCTGTGCGGCCTCTCCCAGGGTAGAATGTGGGCAGAAGAAGTTGACTCACCCTTCCATTTAGGGTGGAAAGTACTCTTGAAGCTCTTTAGAGCTCCCAGGGACATGTGGGTAGGCGGGCCTCCGGTCCTTATGAAACTGTGCCAGGTCTGGCCACTCAAGGACTTATTAACAAGGCCAGCCTTGGCTGCTGTGAACCCGCAGGGCACAGACTCTTCTCAAGTCTCTTTGCTGTAGCTCTCACTGTGCTCTAAATGCCTTGACATGTACTGGTATAAATATAATCTGGCTATGGGGGAAATTTCACCACCAGGTCCAGAATATTAGAATGTGCTGGCACAAAGACTTCCTCACACTAAGGGCTGAATATCAAGGTACCTTGATGCTAATATTTGAAACACCAAATCAAAAAAAAGTTTCAGACAGAAATACAGTTAAGGGACTTAAATGTTGAAGGATTTGGGATACAGAAGTACAGCCATATATTAAAGATATTGTATGGTGATGTGCACATATATGCTGATACCTTGGTCACCCTGGAGATGCTGTTATAATATTCTACACAAAATATGGAGTGAAGTTATCTGCAACTAAAATATTAGGTTTTCACAAATAAGTAATATTGATAAAGAGGTGAAAGTTATTATCATGAAGATGAAGTAGCCAGTTCAACTAGTGTTTGAACTGATTTAAAGACAAAAACAAAAATAAAAAACAATAATAAGTCATTTCATTGTCTCATATAGTAACACTTAAAGTTGGGGTAAACTGTGGAACTGTCTCTGCCCTTTCTCATCTACCTAGTGCATTCTTTGATTGGCTTTAATAAAAACCTGATGGTCAATTAACTGGGCAGGAAATGGAAGGCAGGACTTCCTGGGAAGAAGAAAGAAACTCTGGGAATAAGAATGAGGAAGGCCCCTTTGCCAGGAGAGAAGAGAGGAGACAGACATGATTATGGGCCTGGAAGGCATAGCTAGCTATGGGATAGGGCTAGGTGGTGGGGTTAACTTAGATGAGCTAGTTGAGAGTCTGTCTGATCAGCTAAGGCCTAAGTTTTGAAATATTAAAAGGTCTCTGTATGCTTATTTGGGGAACTTGCTGGTTAAGAAATAATTGCTACCATATTAATTTCTACATTAATATATGTCATCTTAAAACTCACTATGTTTGCTGAGGTAACGCTTGTTGTAGAATATAAAACATGTCTGGCAATGGACATTTGAATTACTGTTTGTCCCTAAGTTCAACAATAAAGGATCTTAGGCATTGATAAAACCTAAGAAAATGGAGGCTTTTAAGGTAGCAGCATGTTCTGAAATCTTTTACATCACCATGAGCATAAATATACTGTTTGTAAATAGCCATCCCTTGGTATTATTATATGAGCATTTAAAAATATATTTTGGATATTTGAATATATTTTCTTTTGAAATTTGCCTGCTGGTTTTATTAGTCCAGCTTTTGTTACTTTGGTTTTGGCTATGCGATATGTTTAGTTAGATTGAGAAAAATAAACATACACATGTATGCCAGAGAGTTTCCTTTTAAACTTACTTCTGCTGAATCCTAATGAGGTTTTTTTTTTTTGGATGTCTTGCTTTCCACCTTGCTTTATTATTAGACCCATTGGTTGTTCAGGGATGCATCATTTGACTTCCTCATTTCAGAATTTCCAGTTGTTAGCCGGTGACAACGTGTGGGTAGAAGCAGTTGTGTACACAGACACAGGAGGTACATGCAGACTGAGCTGCTCAGTTTTGCTGTGAACACAAAACAGTGAAAAAATACATTTCTACTTTATCCAAGCAATTGCCAAGGCTGAAAATTATTACTTCTGTAAAAAATGTCACCCTCACAACAGTGACCCTTGGACTCAGATGACATTACTAATTAACCCTCAATGGATGTCAAATCACAGTCATCAATCAAAACCACTTCAAAAGGTGCTTGGTAGCTGACCAGCTCTTTGACACTGTGATCCCGTTGCTCTCCATCCTGACAGGAGATTGAAAAGCTCTTTGGATGATTCTAGTGAACAAAATAACGATCACCAAAAGGATGACTTCTTGATACATGCAGGTCAAATTCTCTGGTCCTACATATGTGGCAAACTCCATGCGTCTTTCCCAAGAGACTCTTCCAATGTGCCTGGATACAATTTTACCACCGCTTTCTAGTCATCTTGTTTGTCAGGCACTGGTAATAGACCAGAGTCACCATGGCGTCCACTTTGGTATCATTCTGTCTCCAAATCAGTCAGTCTTGTTAGAGCTGACTCTGACCCCTGCACACCTCATTTCTGACGCCACCATCATGACCTGAAGTTTTTATAGGACAGCCCTTCCAGCCATCTACGCTGGGACAGCTGTTGGAGCTTCTGGTGCTGCTGTGAGTTCATATTCTGCTTACAGTCATCAGAGCTGAAGAACTTTCAAACATTAGCTCATTTGTTTGGAAATGTCTGCTCTTATGGGGACTAATGACCTAGTGCTTACACAACCTGTGGTGTTCCCAAAATGAACACTTTATGTCATCCACACATGGCACATGTCTGGGCCTCTGAGAACTTGGAGGAGTTGCCTGCTTTTTAAAAAATGGTTTGGCTCTGACTTTCCAACCAGGCCTAGGGCCAGGCTCAGCCAGGCTGCTGATCATTGGAAAGGGAGCAAGGAGTGGGACAGGCAGTGAGGAGGTGACACACACGGATCTCAGCCTTTGTTCCTGTCTAGTTTTCTTACCTTAAGCAAGTCTCCTGTGTCACTTGGCTTCTCTTCCCTTGTTTGCCCATGGGAATGGGAATGTCTGGCTGAGGTAATGTATGTGAGAATCTGTTCTAAAATATGCAGCGCTGTGTTAAGAAGCTGAGGGGTGCCTCTGGCTGACTTTGGAACCCATGTATTTGTATGTTTACAGTGAAAACGGGGGGGGGGGAGTATATCCCTGATTTTAAAAAGCCTGTCTGAACCAGGAACCTACTCTGTACTGACCAGACCTCACTGGAATATGATCCTCATGTTCTCTTGGTGGAAGTCCAAGTAAGGACCCCGCCTGCATTCTTCCCTTTTACCCTCTCTATTTCCTCCCCACCACCCCTCCATGTTCAGGTTCGGCTCAGCCAAGTCTGTCTCCGGTCCTCCTCTGCACTGACCCTCCAGGCTCAGGCCCAGCTGGGAAGCAGCATCTACATCTGTCCCTCCTCTGAGTCTGTCCCTCCTGAGATACCAAATGTCACTGCCTAAGCTCTGGGCTTCCCAGGCTCGAAAACAGAGACAACCAAATTATAATCATTTATAAATTATACAGTGGGTAATATTTTGTTAGGGTTGTATCAATGAGCTGAGATTACAAACATGGTCCCCTGGGGTTAGTGAATTTTGAGTGTCTAGGCATGGACATAAAAACATTTTAATGGGTAAAAGAATAGGCCATTATGGTTTGCACACCCCCAGGATCCAATGGGATGCTAGAATATGATACCCAAATAAAATGCAGAGGTAATTGAGGCAAAGCAATGCAAGTGTGTTGTAAGTAGCCTTTATGAGAACCCCATACACAATGGAGAAACATAAAAAATATTGAAGAGAGGGGAGTGTTCTGTGACTACTAGCATTTAAAGCCACTGGTCCTCATCAAAGATACACGTGTTCCCCGGGAGAAAGCAAACACCAAGAGCTGATACGTAGGGGGTCTGTATTATCCACATTCCTTGGCTCCTTTCCAGTTTCTTTTCTGCCTTTAGACAACTCTTCTGCATGGCAATCTCCCCCAGAATCAGGATTCAAAAACTGTATGATTAAGAATCTTGACTATAGAAGGAAGTTCCTGTTTCCCGGGAAGGATCCCTATATCTCTGGAAGGGGTTAGTAATCTGATGACTCCTCCCTGTGAAGGAAGCAGTTTTAGAAAATAAACAGGCTTTCGACAGTGACACCGTGTGGCCGACAGGAGTAAAGACAGCTGTGGGTGATGCTCCCTTCCTTTGAGCACACAAGCCTGACTTTGAGAGGGCACTTGGAGAGGAAGGTACTCGCCTTCCTTTTACTGAAGTGAGGGGGCACGACAGACAGTGATGCTTTCAATTTTGTATCTAAAATTCAAGAACCAGTTCACATTTCTTAGAGTCATTATAAGGTAAACTTCATAGGTTGACTTTGATTGCATTTTTAAAACGTAGTAATGAAATAATACTGATTTTTGCATAGTTGCCTGAGCCTCTGACTTTTGCTTCATATTAAGAGCATAGGTTCGGCTTCATTTTTCTGTCGCTGCATGTATGCTAATTAGTTTTGTTAAATAAAAGAAATGTGGAAGAGTGAGAGGACCCACAACTCAAATATCAAGTAAAATGATATTCATAACATCTCTGGTACATTTCAGATAAAACACCAACGATTTTTGGTAACCATTTGATTGAATTTTTTTCATTTATCATCTATCTAATTTATCTATCTCTCTATCGATCATTTATCTATCTATCTACCTATTATCTATTTATTGTCTATCATCTATCATTCATCTGTCTATCTATCTGTCTGCCAGTCTGTCTATTTATCATATATCTATAATTTATCTATCTATGTGTATAAGTATATATATAAAAGTGTACTATGCACATGGATGCCTGATGCCCACAGAACTCAGAAGAGGTATCTTATTCCATGGAACTAGACTTAGGGGTGGTTGTCAGCCACTATGTGGGTGCTAGGAATCAAACTCGAATTTACTACAAGACCAACAGATTCTCTTAACTGCTGAGCCACCTTCCCAAACCCACCAATTTGTGTTTAAAGAATTCCCCAGGGAACGTTATTCAGCTCACTTATTATGAACTTCTGATTGATAAAATGTTTAACTTATTCTAAGTCCAGTATCTATTTCTTCAAGCATCTTTGAATACACAAGAATATGGGTGTATACATTAGTTGAGTTAATATTGTTTACTGGCTAAGAGTAAGAGTCTTACTAGATACCATTCATGGCATGCTCGGGGCATGTTTCTGTTTACAGTGTATAGAGTAGAAAACAACCTGTTCATGCAGATGACTACTCACCCAGAAAAAAGTCACAGTGCACTTAGAAGAGGGGCTAGGAGGGGGACCTGATCCAGCATCGTCTGCCACTGCTGATCTTGAGGGCATAAAGGTATAGGCAAATGACAACATCTGGCCTGTTAAGTCAGTAATTTACACAGGTTTATGAGATGCTCAGAGATTACATCTGTAAGATTTTCAAGTTAGGATGACTTAGTTTTATGTCCAGTTTCACCACCTAGATTCAGCAACTGCATTTTCATGGTATCTCACTCTAAGTACCCCAGCTTTGTCACCTATGAGCTGGGAATAGCATCTTCTTTCAAGGAGGCAGATAGTACTAGAAAGCTGCAGTGCTGCAGTTCTACAAATATATATATGATAATGAAACAAAATGTTAAGGTCAATCAGATCATAAGTGAGTTCTGTCTTCTTCAAATAGAAGATGGAAGCTGAACATCTGTGATGTGTTGCACAAGGTCAAATGAGTCAACATTTTAGGATGGAGGAGGATGGGTGCATGAGCCCCATTTGTAGCTGAGGAGCTATTGACAGGTGATAGCTTCTGGGAGAGGGCAAGTCAACTTTCGTTATGGTGTGTCTCCTAGTATGTTGGCAATGTTACAATTCATAATTTCCAACACAGAATTATATAGCTAACACAAACGAGTAGGAATTTATATATATACATATAAATATATGTATGTATATTTTGTATATATATTTGTACACACACACACATTTTGGCGTGAGGTTGGGAGGTGGTGAGAGTGGGTGTATTTCTGAAGAGTTAGGGAGTGATGCAGGTGTAAACATGATCCTAATACATCGTATGCATTCATAAAATTCTCAGACATATATAGTGTTCAGCCATACTGTGATTGGCTAGTATGAACAAGGCCCTAGATTCTATCAGCAACACCACTAAATTTAGTAAATAAACACCAGCAAAGTCAGTGGGATCATCAAACAGTGTTTTACACCCTCCTCTTGCATTGTGGTTGCAGAACAGTTTGAGAGAGGAGGAGAAAAGCCCAGTGTTAGGAAGGATTAAAGGCTTGACACACCTCTGGGCCCAAAGAGCTGGGGAATGAATCCTGAAGAGGAGATGGAGCTAAAATGATACATAAAATAGTCACCCCGCCAAAGCTGCAGCGGGGAGCCTGTAGTTCGGGATTACCCCACCCCTCTGACCTTCAAAGCTGCCTAGCCAGAGAACACAAAGGAAGGAACTGAGAACTCTTCTCACCCCAGCACAGTTGTTCCTGATACAAAACATAAAAAGAAATTGATCTAAGCACCACCGAGTCAACCCATACCCCAGTGACCTGTTTGAAAGTCTAAAAGGGTATTGTCAATAATACCTACCCCATCAATGCAGTCTGCATGTGAAACCCCACTACAGAAGTGAAGTAGTTTGGAACTAATCCTACGAAGGAAGAAATACTACCGAATGCAATGTTCCGTTTTGCTTTGTTTAGTTTTATTTGTATGGGTCTTTTGTGAGCATGTGTGTCTGTACACCACTTGCATACAATGCCCATGGAGGTCAAAAAAGGGCATCAAATCCTCTGAATATGGAGTTACAGATAGTTGTGAGCCAACACATTGGTTCTGGGAATCTAACCTGAATCTTCTAGTTGTCAGTGCTCTTAACCTCTGGTCTATCTTTCCAGTCTGATTTTTATAATTTTTATTATACTCTTTTGTTGTTTTTCATCATTGTTTGGAGAGTAATTTATTAGTTCCTATAGTCAAACCTATAGAGGTAAGATCTTACATATTTAATACAGTGTGTTGTCCCTGTATAAAAAAGTTTAAGACTTTTAGACCAGTATGCATGTGAATTTCTGTATAGTGAGTATATTAGTCAGATTTCTCTAGAATAACAGAATTTATAGAATGAACCCTGCCCCCTCTATATTGATATAATTTAAAGGGGACTTATTAGAATGACTTACAGACTGCAGTCCAGATAATTTAGCAGTGACTGGCTGTGAATATAAAGTCCAAGAATACAGTAGTTGCTTGGTCACAAGGCTGGATGGCTCAGCTGATTTTGAGCATTTGCTGGAATCCTGAAAAAGTAGGGGCTAATGCCAGGGAAGAAATGGATGTGCTATCAGGAAGAGGGTGAGCAACAAAAGGGCAAAATCTTTCTTCTTCTATGTCCTTCTATAGAATTACAAAAGAAGGTATGACCTAGATTAAAGGCATGTCTTCCTGCCTCAAGACTCAGATCAAAGATGTGTATCTTCAAATGTCTGAATTAGAAGTTGTTTCACCAAACCATTATGTTTACTCCTTACACACCAAGAAAACTTTGACTAATTCCAGGTTACATCCTGTTTTACATGTACTTTATGCTCATTGTAACTAGTAAGATCTTAATGCACACTATCACACCTTATAAAAAAAGCCAAGCAATGACAAAAATGTATTCGTATACTTTTATGCAAAAATGCTTAAAATTGTACATTTATCTTTGTTTTTTTTTAAATAAAGTTTTTCAATTAAAAAAAAAAGAAGTGGTTTCACCTACTTCACGCCAAACAAACAAGCTGTCACATGGGTGCCTTTCACTTCTGGACAGTAGCTTATTCCAGATGTACTCAAGTTGACAACCAATAACAGCCACCACAAGTCTGTCCCTTGTCAACTTGACACACAATCATATCTCCTATGTCATGATTAATTTCCAAATAAAAACAGTAACCAGGTTATAACACCTACATATGATATACAGTGTCATATTATAAATTTATGATAGATGGCAATGTCACAATATTAAATATGTTAACCATTAATATTCTCTTAATTGGTGGTACAACACTTAATAAATAAATGGAAAGGAAACGAAAATATTTCTAAAGACACATTCTTAACAGAGGTGCTCTATTTTGCAACTAGTTTCACGGCCTGAACTGGTATTTATAACTACCAACCTCTACTACCCGTTCTGTATTTCCTTCACCCTTTACAAGAACCTCAAGTAGATCTTAACTCTTTTCCCAGGACTAACTCATACTTTATTTCTGACAGGTCCATGTCTTTTGTTATCCTTCCTAAGTTAAGCTGTTGTAGTTTCCCATTTAATCTAATCATAGACACGTGACTATCGTTCTCGGTGTTTGAGACAAATCTCTCTTTCTTATGCCTGTCTCTCTTCTAGAATCCCCCACACCCTTCACCTTCTAATCCTGCCTTACCTCATTTGAAATAGGTTTTTTTTTTTTTTTTTTTTTTTTTGATTGACAGATGAAGCTTCCATATATTACAGAAAAGAGTCTCTCTACAGTCTGGTTCTCTTTGGAGTGGTTTAAGGAAGGTTTTATCCTTCTCCTTGCATTATAACAACTGGCTGAATTCATCTTGGGCAAGGTCAAATCAATCCCTATCCCCAGGATTGCAAAGTGCTTGACTGGTGGTTATTTCAGACGAACTCACTATTTGGGTCCCCTTGTGCTAGACTAGTTTCCATTTCAGGCTCTCTCTTGGCTCAGACCACCCATGTGGAAGGTCTTCTGCCTTGGACTCACTCCATCCTGGGGCCTATGGCGTTCTAGTCTGTGACTAGTTCCCTAACCTTGTGCCCTTCTGGGCCTGCATAGTCTGGACAGGTGATCATCTCAAGCTAGCTCCCTGTTTAGGCTTTCTGGTACCAGACTGATAGACCTGTCAGGCTCATTCCTGGTCTGGCCTTTCATGCACTCGTGTGGATCTCAGACTCACTTCTACCTAGGTAGGGTTCTTCTGGTCTAGAGAAACAAGGGAGGCTCTATTATCCAGTCCACTGATGTTAGCACAGCTCTTCTGCTCTTTCCTTTTGGCTGTGTTTTAAAGCAATTACTCATTCCCAGGGAGTTCCCGACATGGAGACAATCACAGTTTATCCATATTGAGCTCTCAGGATGACTTTTCTTCTCCTTTAAATGTTAGCCTTTTCATTGTAAGCTTTTGGTAAACTAAGTTCAGGTGATTCTCTTTCTCATTTCCCATTATTCCCAGAATTACATAACAGCCAACTCAGAGGCTGTGCACAAAGCTTATGTTAGATGTATTGTTTCCCTCTGATTCATCAAGTCTCTGGCAGCAGGCATTCTGCAGATTTTCTCATCTTCTTTTGAGAACAGGAAGCTGAGACCAGAAGCATCTAATGATCCCAGAATCTCAGAGACTCCTCTCTGTGACTAGAGGCCAGCAAGAACAACCTACCTTAGAAAATAATTCTTTGGGAAAAAACAGGAACTTAGTAGAGGTAAATAGCTTCAAAGATGTTACTCACAAGAACATTTCTTTTCTCCAAGACCAGTTAAAACACTTTTAAAACTTATTATAATTTTAGGAGTGTGGGAGGTGAGGGTGTATGCACGTGAATACAGGTGTCTATTAGTTAAGGTGCCCATGGGGGTCAGAATTGTTGAGTCAAATCCTGTGGAGCTAGAGCTATAGGCAATTATGAGGTACTGGATGTGGATGCTGGGAGTCAAACTGAGGTGCTCTGCAAGAACAAAGTATACTTTTTATCATATGAGCGGTATTTCTAACCACTAAATTAATTTAAAAAAATAAATTAAATAAATTATTTAGTTTTATGAAGAAAATTCATTAGGCATTTTCACTAATGGGATCATCAAAAACAAGGAAATTGTTCAATTTCACTTTTTACTATTTGATGGACTTTATAAGGGGTAATCTCTTATTTCTGAGTATTCTCACTAAAGCCGTCAAAATAACATTACAGGCAGCCAGTACAATACATATAGAATCTCCTTATCTGAGACCTACTGATAATGATAAAGAAGAGATCAATGTTTGGAAATATATTCTGTGTGATTATCACCCGAAAGCCTTAGGCTTAACTTCTACATATTGAGTAAGTTAGAGACTTTTTTCTTAGCTTTTATTTGTCTACAGATAAAATAGATTTAACAATGGTCTTGCTTTAGTATCATTTAAAGGATTAATTTGGAACATAAAAAACATCTTGTGAAAACCCCTTATACAGGCTGTGACCCATTAGAGGATGCATGATATGTGCTAATTTATGATGATCATTCTCAAAGAAACTCTGGCTAAGAGTTACACACTTCACTGCTTTAGGTAAAGTATTAACTGCTGTGCAGAGACACCATGACTGACCACAGTGACCCTAGTGAAGAAAAATATTTAATTGAAGCTGGCTTACACTTTCAGAGGTTTAGTTTATTATAACTATGGTGGGTGTCATATTGGCTTTTTAGACCTCAGCATCCGTCTCCAGTGAACCACTTCCTCCAAGGAGGCCAACCTACTCCAATAAAGCATGCCTCCTAATAGTATCATTCCCTATGGTCAAACATTCAAATACACAGGTTTATGGGGGCCATTCTTATTCAAACCACTTCACTCACTGACTTGGAAAATTTCTGAAAGCCAAGGCAATTACATAAGGTGAAAAATAATCACACTGCATCTTTCACAAACATGACCAAACTGTATTCATAGTTACCCCAGTCCTAGTACAAAACATTGCCAGTAACAGTCTTCTGTGAAGTCTTACCCAGAACGAAACTTCTCAAAACCTTGTAAACACATCTGATAGAATCCAGTAGTATTTCTTGGTGGTCAATGACCTTATCCAATGACTGTCCTGTCCGCTTTTTCTTTTCCTGATTATCCTTAAAGTGCCCACTGGAACCCAAGTTAAGGCAGATTGCAAGAGGCACCTTTCACTCACAGGAACTGAAAGCCTTATGAAAAGTGTTGTTGTTTGAAACACCTCTGCCTAAAATTTGACACAGAATTGAAGCATAGAGTTATACTGGCTTAAGAAATGTAAAATTCAAGACTGGGTCCTCAGTGTTGGACCCTTGCTTCCTCAAAGTTTAACTTGAGAGTTTTCATTCCTGGTTCCAAAGGGTGTGTTTATTCTGGTTAAAACTTCTCTAGCTACCACTGTGGCTTTGGCATTCTTGGTAAATGATCATCACAGTCCTGGATCCTTCTAGTTCTTTTTCTCCAGTCATCTGGTCATCCACCTCACCTTATCTACTCAGTTCCAGGTGGGCTTTTAGATAATTTTGCTAGGGCTGCTGTAACAGAATCCCACAGGCTGAAGACTTAAACAGCAGCCATTTTATTTCTCACAGTTTTGACAGCTCAAAGTCCCAGAGTAGGATATTGACAACAATTAGGTCGTTTCTTCTGAGGACCCTAATTTTGGCGTGAATGGTCACTATCTCATTGTGTCCTCATGGACTGTTCACACACAGATACCCGTGATACGTCTTTCTGCACCCATGTTTCCCTTTTGTAAGGAAACCGGTCAGGGTAGGGCCCACATAACCTCGACTTCATTTTAACTTAATTATCTCTTGGATACAGTCATATTTGAAGCTGTGCAGATTGGGTTTCAGTGCATGAATTTGGAAGGGACGCAGTTTAGCTCATAATACTTCTAGGCTGTAGGCTTTGACTCTCTCAGTTCTGGAAGCTTCTCTCTAATCTCAAGTTCAGGCATCTCTCTGTGCCATTACTTTTCCACCTATGTACCACTTCCCTCTTTCTATGTCTGTACACATCCTGCCTTGCTTATAAAAAATAGTTTATAAATATAACCTCTAAATTTCTTACCCTCTTTCAGTCAGATTAATAAGTCCCAAAGTTTATGACTTTAATCATTCCCTTGAATACTTTCTCATCTCTTTCTCCATGGCACCTGACCGACAAAATACAAATTGAGATTGATTCTGATTTCTTATTCTAAAGTTTCACTTTTTTTTCCCACTGTCTGCTTACTCTCACTATTGACCTGTCATTGGAGACTTACTCTTTCAGAAGGTAGTAGATTCTGTGACTATTGTGCTGGAGAGCATGGCAGAGAGCAGGCATACGTGACATTAGAACAGTATAAAGATAATAGTGTTCGCATGAGAAAGAACACTTTTGCTGAAGGAGATAGCATTCAGGAAATGAGCACAAGTCTTGAATTAAAATTAATTGTCGTAGTCAGGGTTTCTATTCCTGCACAAAACATCATGATCAAGAAGCAAGTTGGGGAGGAAAGGGTTTATTCAGTTTATACTGTTCTCATTGCTGTTCATCACCAAAGGAAGTCAGGGCTGGAACTCAAGCAGGTCAGGAAGCAGGAGCTGATGCAGAGGCCATGGAGGGATGTTGCTTACTGGCTTGCTTCCCTTGGCTTACTCAACCTGCTTTCTTATAGAACCCAGGTCTACTAGCCCAGGGATGGCACCACACCTGGTGGCTGGGCCCTCCCCAGTTGATCACTAGATTGAGAAAATGCCTTACAGCTGGATCTCATGGAGGCATTTCCTTAAGGGAGACTCCTTTCTCTGTGATTAACTCCAGCTTGTGTCAAGTTTACACAAAACCAGCCAGTACAGTAATATTAGGTCTCAATGAAAAG
This sequence comes from Micromys minutus, assembly GCF_963924665.1. NCBI lineage: Eukaryota > Metazoa > Chordata > Mammalia > Rodentia > Muridae > Micromys > Micromys minutus. Next base: position 54,826,573 of record NC_137984.1, on the reverse strand, counting down.
TCTCACCCAGTAGCTGTGTCTCCTTCTAGCACTCTTCACTCCTTACCAAAGCTTCTCCCTCCCAAGGGCTGGGCCTCTGCTTTCTTCCCACCAGCTTCCCTTTCCTACATAACCTTTGCCATTTTGGTTATGTGCTCTCTTGGCCTTTTGGTTCACTCTTGGCCTCTTGTATCTTGGCTGTCTCTGCTCCTGGATTTTTTTTTCACATTTATTGGGTATTCTCTGTATTTACATTTCTAATTTTATTCCCTTCTTCCACTTCTCATGCCATCTCCCCTTCCCCTTATTTCCATTAAGGTACTCCCTCATCCAACTACCGTCTCCCACCTCAGTACCTTGACATTCCCCTACACTGGAAAAATGCACATTCACTGGATCAAAGGCCTCTCCACACATTGATGCCAGACACTGCTATCCTCTGCTGTATATGAAACTGTAGCCATAGGTTTCTCCATGTGTGCTCATTGGTTGGTGTTTTAGTCCCTGGGAGATTTGAAGGGTTTGGTTGGTTGATAATGTATCTTCCCATGAGGTTGCAACCCCTTTCAGTTCCTTCAGTGCTTTCTCTAGCTTTTTCATTGGGGTCCTCATGTTTAGTCCAATGGTTAGCTGCAAGCATCCTCCTTTGTATCAGTATAGCTCGGGCAAAGCCTCTGAGGAGGCATTCATATCTGGCTCCTGACAGTAGGCACTTCTTGGCATCAGCAATAGTGCTTGGGTTTAGTGGCTGCATATGAAATGGATCCCCAGGTGAGGCAGTCTCTAGAGGATCTTTTCTTCAATCCCTGCTCTTCTATTTGTCCCTGTATTTCTCCCTATGAGTGTTTTGTTCTTGTCTCTAAGAAGGACTGAAACGTCTGCACTTTGGTCTTCCTTCTTCTTGAGCTTCATGTGGTCTGTGAATTGTACCTTGGGTATTCTGTGCTTTTTGGACTACTATCTACTTATCACTGAGTGAAAACCATGGGTGATTTTTTTTTCTTTTGTTTGTTTTGTTTTGTTTTAGTGGTTGGGTTACTTCACTTAGGACGATATTTTCTAGTTCCATCTATTTGACTAAGAGTTTCATGACGTCATTGTTTTTAATAGCTGAGAAGTTCTCCATTATGTAAATGTACCACAATTTCTATACCCATTCCTCTGTTGAAGGACATCTGGGTTCTTTCCAGCTTCTGGCTATTATAAATAAGGCTGCTATGAACATGATAGAGCATGTGTCCTTGTACGTGTCAGGAGGTATTTCTTTTCTGGTCCAATCTACTAAGAGTTCTGTAGGCTTATTTTATGTTCATGGTCATCTCTTTCTTTAGGTTAGGGTAGTTTTCATCTATTATATTGTTGAAGATATTTACTGGGATTTTAAGTTGGGAATCTTGACTCCCTTCTATACCCAATTATTCTTAGGTTTGGTCTTCTCATTGTGTCCTGGATTTTCTGGATGTTTTGGGTTAGGAGCTTTTTGTATTTTGCATTTTCTTTGACTGTTGTATCAGTGATTTCTATGGTATCTTCTGCCCCTGAGATTCTCTCTTTCATCTCCTTTATTCTGTTGGTGATGCTTACATCTATGATTTCCTGATCTCTTTCCTAGGTTTTTATCTCTAGGGCTGTTTCCTTTTGTGATTTCTTTATTGTTTTTATTTTTGTCTTTAGATTGTGGATGGTTTTGTTCAATTCCTTTACCTGTTTGATCATGTTTCATCTAATTCTCTAAGGACTTCTACTTGTTTACCTGCATTCTAGTGTATTTATAAGGGAGTTATTCATGCCCTTCTCGAGAACCTCTATCATCAATATGAGGTATGATTTTAAGTCCAAATCTTGTTTTTCTGGTGTGCTGAGATATCCACTACTTGCTGTGGTGGGAGAACTGGGTTCTGATATTGACAGGTTGTCTTGGTTTCTGTTGCTTAGGTTTCTGTGCTTGCCTTTTGCCATCTTGTTATCTGTGATGCTAGATGATCTTGTTGTCTCTGACTGAAGTTTGTCTCTCCTGTGGGCCTATGGGCTCAGAAAAGAGAGAGCACCCCTGATTGCTTAGCTCTCTGTGGGCAGGCTGTGGGTCCTGATGGTGGTGGGCCAGCTCTCGCCCTGGGTTTCCTTTGATTTGCTTGTCCCTTCTCTTTTGCTCTTCCCTCTCCTTTCAGGGCCCAGTTTGTTATGCAGGATATATTCAGTCTGGAACCTTCAAGATGTGTCTGGCCATACTTTCCCTCATATCTAACAATAACCCCCAAATCTCTTATATCTAAATTTTCTTTTCTTTATGCTTCTGAAAGTTTCTTATCTAAACTTTCTCTATTTTCCATTCAAAAACCAAACATGACAACAGCAGTAAAAACCCTTTATCTTCCCAAGTTTTCTTCTCTGTAAAAATTTCTAAAAAATGGGACCTCATGAAATTACAAAGTTTCTGTAAGGGTAAGGACACTGTCAAGAAGACAAAATGGCAGTCAACAGATTGGGAAAAATCTTTACTAATCCTCCATCTGATAAAGGGTCAATATCCAATATATATACAAAAAACTGAAGGAGTTAAACTCCAGAGAGTCAAATAATCCTATTAAAAATAGGGTACAGAGAGAAACAAAGAATTCTCAACTGAGGAATACTGAATGGCTGAGAAACACCTAAAGAAATGCTCAACATCCTTAGTCATCAGGAAAATGTAAATTAAAACAACCCTGAGAATCCATCTCACACCAGTCAGAATGGCTAAGATTAAAATCTCAGATGACAGCAGATGCTGGTGAGGATGTGGAGAAAGAGGAACACTCCTCCACTGTTGGTGGGGTTGTAAGCTGGTACAACCACTCTGGAAATCAGTCTGGTGGTTCCTTAGAAAATTGGACATAGTATTACCTAATGACCCAGTTATTTCACTTCTGCATATATACCGCAAAGATGTTTCAACATACAATAAGGACACATGCTCCACCATGTTCATAGCAGCCTTATTTATAATAGCCAGAAGCTGGAAAGAACCCAGATGTCCTCCAACAGATGAATGGATACAGAAATTGTGGTACATTTACACAATGGAGTACTACTCAGCTATTAGAAACAATTACTTCATGAAATTCCTAGGCAAATGGATGGAATTAGAAACTATCATGCTGAGTGAGGTAACCCAGTCACAAAAGAACGCACATGGTATGCACTCACTGATAAGCAGATACTAGCCCCCAAAAATTCTGAATACTCAATACACAAGAAACAATTCACAGACCTTATGAAGAAAAAGAAAAGAAAAGAAAAGAAAAGAAAGACCAGAATGTAGATGCTTCAGTCCTTCTTAGAGAGGAGAACAAAACACTCATGGGAGGAAATACAGGGACAAATAGAGGAGCAGGGATTGAAGAAAAGATCATCCAGACGCTGCCTCACCTGGGGATGCACCCCATATGCAGTCAGCAAACCCAAGTACTATTGCTGATGCCAAGAAGTGCTTACCGGCAGGAGCCAGATAGGAACGCCTTCTCAGATTCTGCCAGAGTCATACAGATACAGCTGAGGAATGAACATTGGGGACCCCAATGAATGAGCTAGAGAAAAGACTGAAGGAGCTGAAAGGGTTTACAACCTCATGGGAAGAATAACATTATTAGCCAACCAAACCCTTCAGAACTTTCAGGCACTAAAATACCAATCATTGAGCACACATGGAGAGACCCATGACTCCAGCTGCATTTGCAGCAGAGGATAGCATTGTCTGGCATCAATGGGAGGAGAGGCCTTCGGTCCAGTGAAGGTACATTTTTCCAGTGTAGGGGAATGTCAAGGCACGGAGGTGGGGAGGGCGATTGGAAGAGGGTGCACATTCATATAAACAAGTGCGGGGGGGGGGGAGGGGAAATGGGAGCTGGGGAAAGCATTTGATGTTTAAATACAGAAAATATCCAATAAAATAATTTAAAAATCTATGCTACAAATTACCTCAAGATTTGTAAGTTTATTAGGTTTTGTTTAAAATCTGTAACAAAAGTTAGCTAAAAACTTAGAATAAAAGGTTGATACTTAAAAATTTGTACACATAAAGTAATCTTAATTTATTGCAATATACTATATATGTGATTCAACTCTAGTTTAAAACATACTGTATATGTAACTTGGATTCAACTCTTATTTAAAAAGTAGATCTGCTAAAAAATATATGTTTTATATAGCAAGCACATGGTTGGCAGCCATCTTTAATTAGGTTAAAAGGTACATACCATGTAACTTCACCATCTTAATTAACATTACCACATGGTATAAAGCAGAAATTATAAAACTTATTAGTCCTAAATATGTATGCTTATTATTTTATCTTTCTTTAGCTTAAATATCAGGTCTCCAGAATACTTTAGATTAGTATAGATTTTATGTAATAAATTCCTAAAATTATAAAGGTCAACTCATTAGTAAAAGCTGACTTTAAGATTTACATCTAACTGCTTATATCTTTGCTAACTGTGTTAAACATTAGGTTTCTAGAAAATTTATATAAGAAACTATATATATATATATATATATATATATATTTATAAACAAGGTTTATAAATTCTTAAGGTCTACTCAGTTTAATAGTAAGTGACTTGAAGATATATATGCCTAGCCTCTTTTTCTTTGCTAACTTTGTTAAGTCCTACCTATTTGGATAAACTGAGTTATATAAAAAAAACTGTAATATTTTGTAATAATGTCTATAAAAAGAATTTTAGAAGTAAGGTTTTAGTTTCTTTGTAGACTGTATTTATGGTCTAGTAAAGTTCCAAGTTTCTCTCTGAACTACATTTATGGTTTAACATTTTATTTTGATGCTAAAGTATTTTAAACTAAATATTAATGTCAAAAATTTAAGACTTAAGCTTACCAGGGATAAAGTTGTAAAATTCTAATCTTATAGAAGCTACTAACATGTAAACTGTTGTGTAATTCACTTAACGAAAAGTTTATTTAGCTTCCTGTATATGTTTTCAAGGTTAAGCCTAAAAATAGTAACTAAAAAAAATAGTTCGTTTATCTCAGTTGTACTTAATAGATTAGACTGCCCCATCTAGGGATCCATCCCATCTGTAGACTCCAAACCTGACACTGTTGCGGATGCCAAGAAGTGCTTGCTGACCGGAGCCTGGTATGGCTGTTCGCTGAGAGGTTCTACCAGTACTGGACGAATACCAATTCAGATAATTACGGCTAACCATCAGACTGAACCTGGGGACTCCAATGAAAGAGCTAGAAGAAGAATTGAAAGAGATGAAGGGTATTGGAACCCCGTAGGAAGAACAATATCAACTAACCGGACCACCCCGAGCTCCCAGAGACAAAATCACAAGCCAAAGAGTATACACGGAGGAAGCTATGGCTCCAGATACGTATGTAGCAGAGGACCGCCTTATCTGACATCAATGGGAGGGGAGGCCCTTGGTCCTGTGGAGGATTGATGCCCCAGTGTAGGTGGATGCTGGAGCGGTGAGGTGGGAGAGGGTAATTTAGTATACTCATAGAGACAGAGAGAGGGGGGAGAAGATGGGATGGAGGGGAGTTCTGTAGAGGAAAACAGAAAGGGGATATCATTCAAAATGCAAAAGAATAATAGATTATGGTCCTCAGACTCTTCAGAGATCTGTTGACTATGGGTTGACTGCCCTACTTTGCCTAAGTAAAGGTCAGCCAGTTTTCCCAAGTTTCTCCTCCATAGGAAAATCTCTCAGACAGTCCAAGGACAGTGCCGTTCTGTGTGGTAAATAAAGATTTAATTCTGTTCTGTATGACAGATGAAGGCCAACCATGGTCCCCAATGAGGCCACAGAGACCATAGAAGCCCAGGGTAAGTCCCCACGTAGGAGTAAGCCTCTGTCATTTTAGTTATTACATAGGACTTATTTGTAGCTTTACTTCCTGCTGTAATTTATCTGCCTCATGTCCTTGATGATATTGATGCTAACTGTACCATGGTCAGTTCGGCAGTTGCAGAAACCCAGCGCCTCCCTCAAGGCTGCATCTGCTCATTCAGGCCATTCCATATGGAAAAATCAAGGCTGCCTGTTTCTAGAGCTACTAGGTGTTCTGAGAAAGTCACACACAGATAGTTTGCTGACAGACTTTACTCTGATAAAGTTAAACTCACAGAACAGATTTCTTTCATTTTTAAATAATAGACTTTTAATTTCTCCGATAACTTTTAAAATGTGAACATTCTGTGATTTTTATCAGTTTCTACTTCTAAGAAACTTCTTAATTGGGCCTCAGTTCTCTTTGAAATAGCATATTATTTTGGAAGGCAGTTAGCTTTTCATCATTCTTCCTGTCTAGATAATATCCAAAGACAAATCCTACAGGGACAAGTATATGAACCCAGTACTCACGTACAAGCTTAAATAAAGTCATCTTGACTGATTCAGCCTGGTGACAAGCGTGACCAAGGACAGCCACAGGGAGCTAGGCCATACTAGCAGATTTCAAAATAACATTTTACTGTTCCTTTATTTCAAGAAAATTGCTCTGCAATTACTGCTTTCAGCAATCAACCTTTGGCATCTATAATAAATGACTAAATCAAAAATAAAGAAGGTTTAAAGCTAAAGTGAGTTGTAAGGGTCTAAAAACTGTTTTAAGATAGTAAGTGCAAGTTTTAAGGTCTAAGGAAGTTATTTGAAGTGTTTCAGATTTCTATTTCTATGCTACTGTCAAATAAAAACCTCCAAAGTTCACAATTTTAACATTCATCAATGGAGTTTTTGTTAAAGTATTTCTCTAACTCTGCCACTACTATAATAATTACAAGCTCAACATTTTAAGTTTCCTTTGGTTGTCTTCTAAGTACAGACAAAATGTGCTTCTCATTGTGCTAAAATAATTCTGTCCAATCTATAGTCAGCCCTCTGGACAGAGGAAAGAGCATTAATGCTTTAACCCAAAATTATTTTGGGGATCCCCAAGCTTTTACCATGACTCAGATGTGTGGGTCTACTTCTTTTTCTACAGTGAAGATTACAATTAGGATTACAGTGGTAATGCTAATATATCTGAATATTTTGTCTCTTTTTGTAAACTAAAAAAAAAAAAAAAAAAAACCTTGGTAAGCTTCAGGGAGTGAAGAGACTCAGACCCACCTTTCACAGGTCAAAGTCTCCAGATATTATTCCTGTCAACTAACAGTCTGTGCGTATCCCTGAAGGCAAGGCCTTTATGTGTCTGCTTTTGGTTTTGGGACTCCCCTACCCCAACTACAAGAACCATGTGCCTGGAAGTTTCAAACGTACTACCAAAATAAAATATTTTCTCTAATTCTACATCTTCACCAGTATTTGCTGTCCCTTGAGTTTTTGATTTTAGCCATTCCGAAGGGTGTAATGTAGATTCTCAGAGTTGTTTTCATTTTCATTCCCTGATGACTAAAAATATTGACCATTTTCTTAATTGTTTCTTGGCCATTAGGTATTCTGTTGAGAACTCTCCTCTTACTTCAATACCCCATGTTTTAATTGGGTTAGTTGGGCTGTTAGTGTCTAACTTCTTGAGTTCTTTGTAGACATAAGGTGGGTGAGGATCTGTTCCAAATCTGTAGGCTATCATTTTTTCCTATTGAGGGTATCCTTTGCCTTACAAAAAACCTTTTCAGTTTCATGAGGTCCCATTTTGTAATTATTGATCTTAGTGCCTGAGCTATGGGTGTTCTCTTCAGCACATTGTTATCTCCTGTACCAACAAGTTCAAGGCTACTCCCCAATTTCTGTTCTACTAGATTTAGTGCATCTGGCTTTACACTGAGGACTTTGATTCACCTAGACTTGAGTTTTGTGAAAGGTGACAAATATGGATTTATTTACATTCTTCTACGTGCAGACATTCAGTTAGACAGACCAGCGCCATTTGGTGAAGATGGTCTATTTTCTACTGTATAGTCTTTACTTCTTTGTAAAAAAAGAAAATCAAGTTTCCATAGGTATAGGTGTGTGGGTTTATTTCTGAATCTTTAATTGTATTCTATTGATCATCCTGTGTGTTTTTATTACTATTGTTCTGTAGTACAGCTTGAAGTCAGAGATGATGATTCTTCCAGAAGTTCTTTTATTGTGCTGAATTGTTTTAGTGACCCTGGGGATTTTTTTTCCATATGAAGTTGATAATTGTATTTTCAAGGGCTGTTAAAAATTGTGCTGGGAATTTCACTGAATCTGTAGTTTGCATTTGGTGCAATGGCACCTTTCACTATGTTATTCCCACTGATCCATGAGCATGGGATATCTTTGCCTTCTCTTATCTTCTTCAGTTTCTTTCTTTAGAGACTTGAAGTTGTTGTCATACAGGCATTTCACTTATTGGAGGACAACTGATTTCTTTGAGTTAATTCTGTGTCCATCTACTTAGCTGAAGATGTTTATTAGCTGTGGGAGTTCTCGTATGCTTTTTTGGGGTCACATATATACTATCATATCATCAGCAAATAGTGATACTTTGACTCTCCTTTCCAACTTGTGTCCCCTTGGTATCATTTAATTGTCTTATTGCTCTAGCTAGAAATTCAAGTACTATATTGAAGAGATCGGGAGAGAGTGGAAACCTCTTTGTCCCTGATTTGAGTGGAACTGTTTTGTTTCTTTCCTTCCAATTCAATGTAGGCCATTGGTTCCTATATGGCTGGTGGGAGTGCAAACTTGTACAACTAAACACTCTGGAAATCAATTTGGTGGTTTCTCAAAAATTAAGAATAGTTCCACCTCAAGACCCAGCTATACCACTTCTGGGCATATACCCAAAAGCTGCTCCACTATCCTTCTTAGATTGCCAGTAAAAACTCATGCTATTACCTCCCTTCAGTTTATTTTGTCAAGGATTTGATGACAGCAATGAGAAACATGCCACTTATGGTAAAATTCAATGGTCTAAAGTTTTAAAGAACTTTCTTAATCTCATTTACCATGTTTCCAAAGAACGTGCTTAAGAGCTGATGTGATGTCTGTGAAGTTTCTTTCTTACCAAGCAGGAACAGGTGGCTGTCAGACACATAAGCCTGTATCATCCATCTCAGACCCACATGCTTGGCTTTTTTTTTTCTGAAAGTGTCAATTGATTTTGATATTTTCAGATGTCAATAGGTATATATTTTAAGACATATTGACAATTATTAAGGCTTAGCACCACTGAGTGCACATAACCTTTGGCTGGCAAACACCTCATACTAGCAAGAAAAGCCAACTTGCCTAATGTTGCAAATTTTTTAATATTTAAATTTTATTCAATTTAATATTCAATTGTTACTTTTAATACTTAATATTTTAATGCCCTGTTCAGGTGACACACAACCATGAAATTATTTTGTTGCTACTTTCTAATTGTAATTTTGCTTCTGTTATTAGTCATAATATAGGTATCTAATATACGACCTTCAGAAGGTTAGTCACCCTAAGGTTGAGAATTTCTTTCCTAGCTTGAAGAAGAGCTCTGCTAAATGTACCCTGACTGTGACTGAGCATAAGTGAGATAAATAAATGATTTTATTTACAAGTGTTTCTGGAAAAGAAAATGGCAGGGCTAGGCAGCGTTTTAATCTACTTAGGAGACTACGTTCTTGTGCTAAACCTAATGTTATTTCCCATCTCCCACTCAGCAAGCACCAGAGCATCCCCAGCTGTCATCTTCTGCAGCCATTCCCTTCACAGCACATGGAATCTTGCCAGCAGAAGCAATGGTCCCTTTCACTGTAAGCACAACACAGACATTCGATGAACTTGGCTTAACGAGTTAAAACCTAGTGCTATCTCAGTTCACACTGCAGAAACCTATTTTCCAAATATAGGAATCATTTTTCACCATACACTTTGAACATGATAGGAACAGGTTATTTTAAGCTGTGATCTGTGTCCCAGATCGGAGATTCCTTACAAAAACAGTTTGTTTTCTTCAACCATGGGAGAGGAAGATATAATGGACACTTTAGTCCCAGGTGTGCTTAAGAAGCCCTAACAGCAGGCACTTTCACCTAAGGTCTTATGTGTCTGGACCAGGTTCTGTGAGTTCTGGATGTGTGAACAAGTGCCTCTCACATTCCTCTGCTTTCTCTTGGGACTCTAGTTGGTTTATGCTGTCCAACTTTAATGCTGTGATTTTTGTTTTATCTTATTATATTCTACATGCTATATTTTATCATTATTTTATATTATAACTTATGATATTTCATTATAAGTTTTATACACTTTGTTGTTGGGATTCTGTAAACCCAACCCCTCAATTACCTGGCAGTAGCCAGCTATGTTCCACCCCAGTGACCTGACACTATATAAGGGGCTGCTTGACCCCTTCTTTCTCTCTTGCTCTTGCTCTCTTGCAGCCTTGCTCTCCCCCCTATACCCTTCTTCTTCCCTTCCCTTTCCTCCTCTCTCCACGTGCTCATGGCTGGCCTCTACTCTTCTCCTCTACTCCTCTATTCCCCCCTCTCTGCCTTTACTACCCAATGAACTCTCCTGTGACCTGAATAAACTCTATTCTGTACTATACCATCATGTGGCTGGTCCCTCAGGGGGAAGGGATTCCCAACATGGGCCCCTCAGAGGCATCTCCCTTGCCCCCAGGCCTTGAGGAACCTCCATGGGCCATATCTTTCTCAATCTCTTCATCCATTTCCTAACATTTGTTATGTTTGATTGATAATAGCTTAGAAGGCAGTTCTTTTCTAATGAAACAGAAAAATGGAGTGGATTCAGAGGTAGGGGAATAGGGAGAAACAGGGAAGAGTCTCGGAAGTAGAGAGATTGTAAGGATATGAAGAAATATATTTTTAAATTAAACAACTTCATTAAAAGAAACAGAGATAAATGTACAGATTTTAAAAATATTTTTGCATAAAACTCTATGAATATATTTTTGTCAGCACTTGATTTTTTTAAAGTATGCATTTGATAGTATGCATTAAAAATTACTAGTTACAATGAGCATAAATTACATAAAAATATAACATAGAAATAGTTAAAGTTTTCTTGGTGTGTAAGGATTAAACATAATGATTTTTAAATATGAAGAATTGCCATAGGCTGCATTCTTAGCTTGTGAATTATTAATGATTTAAGGTCTAGATGTACCACACTCTGAGAGGGTGTTATACTCTTATTTTTTTTCTAAAAAGAACTGAGTTTTCACATTTTGGTCTTTGTTCCTTTTGATCTTCATATGGTTTGTGAGTTCTTTCTTTGGTATTCAGAGCTTTCTGAGGCTAGTATCCGCTTATCAGTGGCTGCATATTATGTCTGGTCTTTTTTGACTAGGTTACCTCACTGAGGATGATATTCTCTAGTTCCATCCATTTGCCTAGGAATATGCAAAGTCATTGTTTCTAATAGCTGAATAGTATTCCAGTAAAATGTACCACAATTTATGTATCTATTCTTTCAACTGAAGGACATCTGGGTTCATTCCATCCTTATTATAAATAAGAATGCTATGAACATGGTAGAGTTTGTGTCCTTGTTATATGTTGGATCTTTGAGGTATATGCCCAGGAATGGAATAACTAGGTCTTCGGGTAGTACTATGTCCAACTTTCTGAGGAAACACCAGACTAATTTCTAGAGTGATTGTACCAGCTTACAACTCCACCAGCAGTGGAGGAGTTTTTCTCCTTCTCCACATCCTAGCCAGCATCTGTTGTCATCTGTGTTTTTGATCATAGCCATTCTGACTGGTGTGAGATGGAATCTCAGGGTTGTTTTGATTTGCATGTCTCTGATGACTAGGGATCATTTCAGCCATTTGATATTCCTCAGTTGAGAATGCTTTGTTTAGCTCTGTACTCCATTTTTTAATAGGACTGTTTGATTCTCTGAAGTCTAACTTCTTGATTCTTTGTATATATTGGATATTAGACCTCTATCAGATGTGGGATTAGTAAAGATCCTTTCCTAGTGTGCTGGTTGCTGTTTTTTCTTCTTGACAGTGTCCTTAGCCTTATAGAAATCTCATGACATTCCATTTATCGATTCTTATAAGCCACTGGTGTTCTGTTCAGGAAATTTCCCCTGTGCCTATGTGTTCTAAGCTCATCCCACTTTCTCTTCTAATAGTTTCAGTGCACCTTGTTTTATGTAGAGATCTTTGGTTCACGTAGACTGGAACTTTGTACAGATAAGAAAGGATCATTTTTCATTCTTCTGCATACTGATTGCCAGCTGAACCAACACCATTTGTGGAAAAGGTTATCATTTTTACATTGAATGTTTTTAGCTCCTTTGTCAAAGATCAAGTGACCATATGTGTGTGGGTTCATTTCTAGATCTTCTATTCTGTTCCATTGATCTACCTGCCTATCTCTGTACCAATACCATGCGGTTTTAAACACAATTGCTTTGTAATATAGCTTGAGATCAGGGATGGTGATTCCTGCAGAAGTTTTCTTGTTATTGAGAATAGATTTTGCTATTGTAGGTTTTTTTCTTATTCCAGATGAATTTGCAAATTGCTTTTTCCAACTCCATGAAAATTGAGTTGGAAATTTGATGGGGTTTGCATTAAATCTGTATATTGCTTTTGGTAAGATGGCTATTTTTACAGTATTGATCCTGCCAATCCAAGAGCATGGGAGGTCTTTCCATCACCTGAGATCTTCTTCAATTTCCTTCTTCAGAGATTTGAAGTTCTTGTCATACAGATCTTTCACTTGCTTAGTTAGGGTTACACCAAGGTATTTCATATTGTTTGTGACTATTGTGAAAGGTAGCTTTTCCCTAATTTTTTTGCATGTTTATCTTTTGAGTAGAGAAAGGCTACTGATTTGTTTGAGTTAATTTTATATCCAGCCACTTTGCTGAACTTGTTTATCAGCTTTAAAAGTTCTCTGATAGAATATTTGGGTTCACTTAAGTATACTATCATATCATCTTGCTGTTTGCATCCGAACTGCATGGTCTCACTGCTCCTTGGGAGGGGTCTCCTCAGGTGGAAGATGCCCTCTGGGGGTCTTTCAAATTTTCATGAGGGAAACTGTTCTGAAGTTCTCTTTCCTTGTAGGGTCTTTTATAATTTTGGTTTCAAAGAATTAGTTGATAGTGTTTTCTCTGTCTCTATTTTGTGGAATAGTTTGGAGAGTATTGGTAATAGGTCTTCTATGAAGGTCTGATAGAATTCTTCACTGAACCAATCTGTTCTGGTGGATTTTGTTTTTGTTTTTGTTTTTGTTTTGGAATCTTTGATGACTGCTTCTATTTCTTTTGGTATTATAGGATTATTTAGATGGTTTATCTGATCCTGATTTAACTCTGGTATCTGGTATTTGTCTATAAATTTGTCCATTTCCTCTAGAATTTTCAGTTTTGTTGATTATAGGCTTTTGTAGTAGGATCTGATGATTTCTTGAATTTCCCCAGTTTCTGTTTTTATGTCTTTCTTTTCATTTCTGATTTTGTTAATTTGGATACTCTCTTAGTACCCACTTGTTAGTCTGGGTACGGGTTTATCAATCTTGTTGGTTTTCTAAAAGAACCAGCTCTTGGCTTGTTGATTCTTTGTTGAATCCTTTTGCTTCTACTTGATTGATTTTACTCTGCATTTGATTATTTCCTGCTGTCTACTCCTCTTGGGTGTATCTGCTTCTTTTTGTTCTAGAGCTTTCAGCTGTGCTGTCAAGCTGCTTGTGTATGATCCCTCCAGTTTCTTTTAAGATGTACTCAGAGGTATGAGTACTTAGTACTCATCTTAGTACTGCTTTCATCGAATCCCATAGGTTTAGGTATGGTGTGCTTTCAGTTTTCAATAATTTCTAATAAAATCTTTAATTTCTTTATTTCTTCCTTGACCATGTTATCATTGAGTAGTGCATTGTTCAGCTTCCATGTGTATAGGGGCTTTTTGTTGTCTTTGCTGTTATTAAAGACCAGTCTTAGCCCATGGTGATTTAATAGGATGCATGGGAGTATTTCAATCTTCTTATATCTGTTGAGGCTTGTTTTTTTACCGACTATATGGTCAATTTTGGAAAACGTACCATGAGGTGCTAAGAAAAATGTATATTCTTTTGTTTTAGGATGAAATCCAGCCCTACAAAGAATAATAGATGGAAAACTCAACACAAGGAAGGAAACTACATCCTAGAAAAAGCATGAAAATAACTAAGAAAGAAAACCAAAAGAAGAAAGACAGACATAATTATACCTTTAAAAGCAAAAATAGCAGAAAACAGCAACCACTCTTCCTTAATATCTGTTAACATAAATGGACTCAATCTCCCAATAAAGAGACATAGACTATCAGACTGGATACATAAACAGAATCCAGCATTTTGCTGCATACAGGAAACTCATCTTAGAGACAAAGACAGACACTATCTCAAAGTAAAAGACTTGGAAAATACCTTCCAAACAAATGGCCCCAAGAAACAAGCTGAAGTAGCCATTCTAATATTGAATAAAATATATTTTCAACAAAAATTATAAAAAAGATAAGGAAGGACACTTAATACTCATCACAGGAAAAATTTATCAAGATGAATTCTCAATCCTGAACATCTATGCTCCAAATAAAAGAGCAACCACATTCATAAAAGAAACTCTACTAAAGCTCAGAGCATATATTGCATCACAAAGAATAATAGTGGGAGACTTCAACACCCCACTCTCATCAATGGACAGATCATGGAAGCAGAAACTGAACAGAGACACAGCAAAACTAGCATAGGACTCCCTGGGCTTGATCCCCTGCAAAAGTGGCTATGCAGCTGACCTGGGAGCTCAGCCTCCCGCAGGCAGATCCTGAGTCCTTTGGTTCAAGTGGAAAAGCACCTGTGCAGCTGATCTTCCAGCTCAACCTTCCCTGGGCAGATCCCACGTCCTGATGACAGAGATCTGGTCCTCACTATTGAGAAAAAATATATTTTTAATAAAAGGGAAAAGAGATAAAATGTGACAGGCTAATAACTTTTGAAATAAATTATATAAATTTCACTTATTATACTTACTGTCATACTTTTGGCATCATGATTTTAGCCTGTTAGGCCATGTTTTTTATCACATAAACATTGCAGCTCATTTTCTTACACAATGGCGAATATTAGGCTAAAATTACTAATGATTTGTTTCATTGTAATGAGTCAGAAATGTTTTATATATTCAACTAAAATTTGCTATTATATATAATTGAATATTCATTAAATTTAGCACTTTTTAAAGTCACCAGCTTTCAATTTATTTTTATTGTACATAAAAAGAAACATGCGGTGTTTCCCCCCAATGGTAACCTTCAGTAAGCGTGATAACTGGCTTGCCTAAAACATGAAGCAGCTTTCCACCATTTACTGTTTTCACAGTGTAAGGCTGCCACAGAGGTCCAGACTCTTTAACGTCACAGAAGATGAGAAGTTGAGAGCAGATCCTTACTGTAGCTGCTCAAAGCTTTTCAGACAGGGGACATAGTTTCTACAGTGTTACAGATCATTTTCGTACTAATTGAGTGACTTCATCATCATTCAACAATGATCAGTTCTTTCAAATATGGGTGATAGAGACCAGGTGTCAGTAGAAGGTTCCAGTCCCATGTCATTATTTTTATCTAAATTACCACTTCTGTCTTGGTCTGTGACAGAAACTAAGGGGAGGCCCCTGGATACCTTATTATGCAAATAGACTGACAGCTTTTAGCTCTTCCCATATATCACCCCAGTTTCTTTTCTAAATCCCTTAAAACCACCCAGACTAGCATCTTTTTAGCTGTTTCCCAGGAATCCTTTTGCTAAATAAGAACTCACCCCAACAAGGTCACATCTATTCCAACAAGGCTACAGATCCCAATGCCACTCCAAATGCATTCCAATATATGAGCTTATGGGGGCCATTCCTATTCAAACAATCACACTCACCCTCAATAAGGATATCCAATAAAAATAAATCATTGGTGATATTTTATGATGTAATGTACTTTGTAAGTGGATGTAATAACTCCTACCTTGTAGATTTATTGGTAAAAATAAATAAGTCAACAAATGAAAAGAGAAAAGGAAGAAAGAAGTCACTGTCTCAGAGCAGCATGGTGGCTATCGAGTTTTCCAACACTGATAGGGCTCCAAGAAGTTTCTGTTGTTATCAAAGATACTTCAATATTTCTGTCTTATCATGACCAGAAATCACAGTAATTTTAAAAAAGGACTACCAACTAAGGACAAAACCAGGACTTGTGTTTTTGTAATTGTTAATTATAAATATACTGTGTGAATAGTCACAGATGTGAGAGTCAAGAGGGATACTGAGACAGATCATTGGGGTAAGAAGTTTAATTAGAAAAGTTAGTCATGTCAAATTACTAAGACAAAGGAAAGTACAGAAAGAAAGCAATTAATCTTCATGAAGCAGGAGTGTGGGAGGTTTGTTAGTGTACACTGTACTGGGGCACTGATGGGGTAAAAATGCTCAGCCTAGGAGTCTATACTGGCAGCTTTACAGAGTGGCTTACGTGGAAGAAAGATGCACAAGCAGTGAAAATAGTCCACAATTCCATATTTGCAGTGACTTATTTACCAGAACTATTGTATAGCCATGGTAGCAAAATCTAAATCCAGTTCACAACAAAGGAGGCACTTTCAGTACATGCTTTCTTATGTAGAGAAGTTTGGTTAAGAACAGAGTGAACAATCTTGGACAATCAACATCTAGAACTTGGCTGTACCAGTGTGCAGCAGAGAAAAAGAATTAAGAGATGTGGTGAGAGATTAAGAAGGAGGTAGATGACCAAGTCAGTGGCCTGAGTCGTTCAGGTCTGAACCTGAGCCCTGAGAGAACCTTGAGTGCTGGTGTCGCACCCAGTTCCACAGCACCCTAAGGAAGCCCGTCACCCAGGTGCTCTAGCACACCCAGGACCATAGGTACCCTAGTACACCTAGGGTCACAGGAACACAGGAACACAGATGTACTGACAATTGCGGAATCACAGAGGAAGCTAGACTCCCAGGAGATCAGAAATACCCAAAAACACTGGAGCTCTGACACACTCAAGGACACCAGTAATTTGGTCACACTGAGATGCCAGTATCTCAGAGGCAGGTTGACTACCAGGAGCTCTGACACACTACCACGTGCCCAACACGTGCCTATCAAATGCCTATCATGTGCGTATCATGTACCTATTTATGCGCATCATGTGCCTATTACATGCCTATCACGTGTGTATCACATGCATAACATGTGCCTATCATGTATGCATCACATGCACATTACGTGCCTATCACGTGTGTATCATGTGTGAATCACGTGCCTATTACAAGCCTATCGTGCCTATCATGTGCATATTCCATGCCTATCACATGCCTATCACGTGTGTATCACACGTGCATCATGTTCCTGTCATGTACCTATCACGTGCGCATCATGTGCGCATCACGTGCCTATCTTGTGCCTATCACATGCATGTCATGTGTGTGTGACTGACTATGGGTCCAATTTAAAAGGTGACTGAAATCTAAGCTCTGCTTATACCTCATGTCCATTTGTCACATACACATTTATTTATGCTATTTTCAATAGTGCTATGTATTAAACCAGGGACTTCATAATGCACGGGTCTGCACCACTGGTCCCTGTCATTAATTTCATGTTGCAAATATCATCTGAGTACCAAAAGAAGTTAAGTACCTTTCCTGAGATCACTGAGAATAAGTGGAGGATCTTGGAATTGAATTCAATTATCTGTCTGCATGTAATCGTGTGAAAAACTGTTTCACAAAAACTTTACTACCATAAATCTAGAATATCAGGTTCAAGTTTAAACTCAAATAAATTAAACATAACTGTTAACTCTGATAATATTTCATATTTCAATATCAAGAAACTTGGTCACTTGAACAACTTTTATCTTAAACCGTAATAAAATATTTGAGTTTTTACCTTTTTATAGAAAAGGAGAAGTAGTCTAATTAATTAATTAATTAATTAATTAATTAATTAATTAACTTTATACTTTGATTGCAGCACCCCTCCTCCTAATTCTCCTCTTACACAGCCCCTCCATAAAACTCACCCCTTCTCCTCTGAGGCCCTTCCTGGGTACTAGCTTATCTTGGCACCTCAAGTCATGGCAGTAGTAAGCGTATCCTCTCTCACTGAGTCTAAACAAGGCAGACTAGTTAGGGGAACAAGACACAAAGACAGGCATCAAAATCAGGCTAAGCTCTCGACTCCAGTTGTTGAAGATCTGCATGGAGACTAAGCTGTACATCTGCTGTATAGGTGTGGGGGCTTAGGTCTAGGCCCTGTATGCTCTATGTTGTTGATATTTCAGTCTCTGGAAATCCCAAAGGGTCCAGGTTACTTGACTCTGTTGGATATCAAGGTGGGATATTTTTAATGTTCAAAAAAGGTAAGCTTCTTATGAAAAATACATTATAGAAACATTGTGATCTTTATCAAACTGTTAAAAAGATGGAGAAATGTCATATATAAGCACATTAAAGAAGCTGGAGAAAAAGATGTAAGACCTCATTTCTTTGTAAATAATTTTAATATTTTGCAAGCTCTTTTTATGACTTCACTATAAAGTTGACTACACTTTAACTTGGTGTTAAGATTTGTAAATAACTGGGGTTTTAAACTTTTTTAAAAAAAATAGAAAACAAATTTTATTCTAAAAGTAAGTCTCAGTGACAATAAAATACCAAAAGGTGTCATCCTACTAGAAAAAATAAAAATGTGTCCCAAAGTCAGATATCGCTCTGTGTTACTGTTCAACATTGTAGATTTTAAAAAATGCAATTAATCAAAGTGCAAATATTTGAAAGTAACAAATTTGAAAATGCATAACATTATTTCCCCCAACATCAGAGAAAACATAAAAGACAAATAACCACAGTAATTTTATAAAGTAGTTTTTTATTTCCAAAGTGCTACAAAGACAAATAGTCCAAAAAATGAGACTGTACTCAACTACTAAGGTTATAGCAAACAAAAGAAGCTAAGTTTCCAAGGCCTTTAACCTTACAAAGTCTGTCTTAAACTTCATTTTGCTGAGAAATAAAAGCAATTGTTTCTTGCCTGCTGAAATATGAGTCAGCAGCATATAATTTCGATAAGCCCACATTTTAAAATAATCTAATTTTATGTTTTCCAACATATCTTTTATTTGGCATGTGTTAATATAATATTCTACAGTGTATCTTGACAATTGACCATACTGCACAGCAAGTCGCTATGATACTTATATGTCAAACCTTTTGGTAGTTTGCTTACACTGCTAGATAGGATGAAACAGGCAATATAGCTTAGGAGGTGGCCCAAAGAGGCTGTCAGCCTAGGTCCTGGCTGTACTATAAAAGAACCTTGGATATGGATGAAATATAGCATCCACAAGTTGCCAGAAAGTGCCATGTTTGTTTATTTTGCCCACCTGGTGAATTACATACATGATTTTATTGCTTCCTTTTTTCCTCAGGCAGACACACCATAATTCCCTTCAGAATGCCCTCCATGTATCATGACAGTTATTCTCACAGTACATTCTGAATTATTTCTTCCATGGTATATTGAATCCCCCTTTCCTGACCCTTACTTGTACTAAGTGAAATTCCCATCTGTTTTCAACGTCACCTTAAATTATTTAGTCTAACAGAGTTCAAAAAGTCCAACCCTGTAGAGACGATCTGCTTTTTCTTAGCCAGTCAAGAGACCTCTGCTGAGAATGTCAGTTTGCTTCCTTCTTACCTTTTACCCCCTTTCTAGTTTAGATCTATCTATCTCTGCATACTCACCTTTTAAGCAAGACATCACAATAGGAAATGGCTTGCATTTATAAATTTAAGATGAATTCCCAAGTTCATAGATTTGATAAAAAAAATTCATTTCATTTTCTCTCATTATACAGTGATTCAGCTTTCTTTAGGACTTCCAAATTCACAAAATTGTTTTTGTTACTTCTGGAAACTACTGTAGTACACATTTATTATTCCCCAAATCTGACATTAATAGTATGTCAAATAGCCCTACTATATGCAGATACTACATAGGAATTTTAGAGTCTATGAGGCAGGCTTTCCCTCAGGCTTATGTTAGTCACTATATATATATATATATATATATATATATATATATATATATATATATATGTGTGTGTGTGTGTGTGTGTGTGTGTGTGTGTGTGTGTGTGTGTGAGAGAGAGAGAGAGAGAGAGAGAGAGAGAGAGAGAGAGAGATCCTGTTAGACAACCCCCCAAGAGCTACAATCTATACATGGCATGACTCAGGATATGCTATATGAAAATGGTCTTATTATTGCATCTGAAAAAGCACAGAGATCAATATGTGTTGCAACTAGTTATTAGAATTATTAAACCACAAAAGTGTCTATTAGACAAGGTTATTTATGAACAACTGCTTCTAGGAATTATTAGAGAATATTTATTGGCCACATCCTACATTAGGAATACCCAATTATGCACTAACGAACCTGTTTAAAAGAAAAGAGCACTGGGTAGTCCTCACACATTATCTTGAGAGCAAAGGAAGAACTACAGCTGTTTGAATCCAGATTTTAAAAGGTGTTTTTGTATTTGGATCTTTGCTGCCTTTAAATTTACATTTTTTCCCTACTAAATCATTACTTCTTAATTTTTAGGTTATGACCATTTTGGGAGTTGAATAACCCTTTCACGGGAGTCACCTAAGATAATACAATGGAAAGGACACATATTTATATTATACTTCAGAAAAGTACCAAAGTTACAGGTATGAAGTAGCAATGAAAACAATTTTATGGTCAGAGGTTATCTTAACATGTGGAACTGTATATTAAAGGGTGACAGCATTGGGAAGGCTGAGAAACACAACAATAAATTGTCTTCTATGAATATCACAGCAGAAGGGGATAAAGCTTCAGAATGGGCTTATTTACAGTTTAAGGATCATAAATACTCACTGTTTACTCTTCTTATTCAATTAGCAAATTAAGGGAGGGCCCTATGTCCACAATTATATGGATTTAATTCTTACTATATTTAATTATCCTTAGGAATCAGGTTGTAAGAGCATTACCAAACTTTATGGGTTATCTATTTTCATTTGCAGATTACTAACTAATAATAGAAAATTAATATCTAGCTGTCAAACTACAAGATCTTCTCATAAGAACTGAATCTGAGATTACAAAAAATTTTCAACCTTTTTCCATTTTACAGGCAGATGCTTATTTCAGTGATGGCTTGTGTAAGGTATAGGAGGGTTTCATGATCCAGATATTTATGAATTCGTGAACATTTCTTTTTCCTTAGCCCAACCGATAGAATTCACTGTTTTGATTAATCTATTTCATTTAAAGCATAAATCCTTAAATGTTGTTTCCAATTCTGCGTATTTTATAAGATTATTTCCAGCATAGAACCTGATTTAATTTTGGCTTCACATCCTGCTTTATTTCCATGACTACAGAAACTATGGCAACTGGTTAAAACCAGTACACATCCTTTGTTTATTAGTCATACTTGTACCCACTCTAACAGCCCTGGTTTTACTTTATTGCAGAAGGAAATAAGGAAGCTGATGCATTTACTTGCGCTATTTTTACTTCTCCCAGACAAGAACATCAATACCTTTTACACTTCTAATATATAACATATAATGCTAAGAGCACTTCTCTTACTAAAAGCAGTAAGGGAAAATGGACGGGTAACATATAAAGGCAAATCGATCAGAATTATACCAGGTTTTTCAACAGAGACTGTGAAAGCTAGAAGATCATGGACAGATGCCATACAGACCCTAAGAGAACACAAATGCCAGCCCAGGTTACTATATTCAGCAAAGCTCTCAATTACCATAGATGGAGAAACGAAGATATTCCAGGACAAAAGCAAATTTATACAATATCTGTCCACAAATCCAGCACTACATGGAAAACTCCATCACAAAGAGGGAAACTTCACTCTAGAAAGATCAAGAAATTAATCTTCTTGGAACAAACACCAAAGAAGAAAAACACACAAACATAATTATACCCCTAAAAACAAAAATATCAGGAAACAACAATCACTATTCCTTAATATCTCTTAACATCAATGGGCCCAATTCCTCAATAAAAAGACATAGACTATCAGACTGGATATGTAAACAGGATCCAGCATTTTGTTTCATGCAGAAAACTCATCTCAGCAACAAAGAAAGGCACTACCTCAAAGTGAAAGGTTACAAAAAAAACTTTTCAAACAAATGATCCAAAGAAACAAGATGAAGTAGCTATCCTAATATTGAATAAAATAGATTTTCAACCAAAAGTCATTGAAAAAGACAAGGAAGGAGAGTTCATACTCATAAAAAAATATATCAAGATGAACTCTCAATCTTGAACATTTGTGCTCCAAATACAAGGGCACCACATTCATAAAAGAAATACTACTCAAGCCTGAAGCAAAATATTGCACTATGTACAATAATAGTGAGAGACTTCAACACCCTACTCTCACCAATGGACAGATTATGAATGCAGAAACTGAACAGAGACACAGTGAAACTAAAAGAAGTTATGTACCAAATGGATTTAACAGACATCTGTAGAATATTTCTCCCTAAAACAAAATAATATACCTTCTTCTCAGCAACTCATGGCACCTTCTCCAAAATTGACCATATAGTCGGTTACAAAACAGGCCTCAAGAGATAGAAGAATATTGAAATAATCCAATGCATCCTATCAGATCACCATGGACTGAGGCTGGTCTTCAATAACAACAAAAACAACGAAAAGCCCACATACCCATAAAAGCTTAACAATGCTCTACTCAATGCTAGCTTGGTCAAGGAAGAAATAAAAAAAATTAAAGACTTTTTAGAATTTAATAAAAATGAGTGCCCAAACTCATGGGATGCTATGAAAGCAGAGCTAAGAGGAAAATTCGTAGAAACTGAAGAGAGCATTCACCTTGACAGCACATGTGAAAGCTCTAGAACAAAAAGAAGCTAATACACCCAAGTAGAGTAGACAGCAAGAAATAATCAAACTCAGAGCTGAAATCAACAAAATAGAAACAAAAAGAATTACACAAAGAATAAACAAAACGAAAAGCTGGTTCTTTGAGAAAATCAATAAGATCAATAAACCCTTAGCCAGACTAACTAGAGGCTACAGAGACAGTATGCAAACTAAAAATCAGCGATGAAAGCGGAGACATAACAAGAAAAACTGAGGAAATTCAAGAAATCTTCAAATCCTACTATAAAAACCTATACTTAAAAAAACTGAAAAATCTAGTGAAAATAGACAATTTTCTAGACAGATACCAGGTACCAAAGTTAAATCAGGATCAGATAGACCATCTCAATAGTCCCATTAAAAAAAGAAGCTGATAGGTTTAGTGCAAAATTCTATCAGACCTTCATAGAAGACCTACTATCAATACTCTCCAAACTATTCCAAAAAAGAGAAACAGGAAATACTAGCCAACTTATTCTTAGAAGCCACTATTACTCTCATTCCTGAACCACACAAAGACCTTCCAAAGAAAGAGAACTTTAGACCACTTTCCCTCATGAACATTGATGCAAAAATACTGAATAAAATTCTTGCAAACTGAATTCAAGAACATATCAAAACAATCATTCAACATGATCAAGTAGGCTTCATCCAAGGGATGCAGGGATGGTTCAATATAAGAAAAATCCATCAACCTAATCCTTCATATAAACAAACTGAAAGAAAAAAAAACTACATGATCATCTCTTTAGATACTGAGAAAGAATTTGACAAAATTCAACACCCCTGCATGTTAAAAGATGTGGAAAGGTCAGGAATTCAAGGCTCATATTTAAACATAGTAAAAGCAATATACAGCAAACCAATAGCTAATATCAAACTAAATAATGAGAAGCTTGAAGCAATCCCACTAAAATCAGGGACTAGACAAGGGTGCCAATTCTTATCCTACCTACTCAATATAGTACTGGAAGTATTAGCCAGAGTTATCAGATAGCAAAAAGAAGTCAAAGGGATACCAACTGGAAAGAAAGAAGTGAAAATATCACTAATTGCAGATGATATGATAGTATATTTAAGTGACCCCTAAAATTCCACCAGAGAACTTTTACATTTGATAAAAAACCTTCAACAAAGTGACTGGATATAAAATTAACTCCAACAAATCAGTAGCCTTCCTCTACTCGAAAGATAAACAGGCTGAGAAAGAAATTAGAGAATCAACACCCTTCACAATAGTCACAAAGACTATAAAATACCTGGGATTGACCCTAACCAAGTAAGTGAAGAATTTTTATGACAAGAACTTTAAGTGTCTGAAGAAAAAAATTGAAGAAGACCTCAGAAGATGGAGAGAACTCCCATGATC
>NC_137984.1:54732657-54802100 GCF_963924665.1 Micromys minutus | reverse complement strand
AATTTTCCTAAACAGAACACAAATGGCTTATGCTCTAAGATCAAGAATTGACAAATGGGACCTCAAGAAATTGCAAAGCTTCTGTAAGGCTAAGTACATTGTTAAGATGACAAAACAACAACCAACAGATTGGAAAGGATCTTTACCCATCCTACATCTGATAGAGAGCTAGTATCCAATATATACAAAGAACTCAAGAAGTTAGATTCTAGAGAATCAAACAATCCTATTAAAAAAATGGGGTACAGAGCTAAACAAAGAATTCTCAACCGAGGAATATCGAATGGCTGAGAAACACCTAAAGAAATGCTCAACATTCCTAGTCATCAGAGAAATGCAAATCAAAACAGCCCTGAGATTCCACTCACACTAGTTATAATGGTTAAGATAAAAAATTC
The DNA here is from genome assembly GCF_963924665.1 of Micromys minutus. NCBI lineage: Eukaryota > Metazoa > Chordata > Mammalia > Rodentia > Muridae > Micromys > Micromys minutus. The sequence continues at coordinate 54,801,702 of NC_137984.1, read as the reverse complement.
AGATCACAGCAGATGCTGGAATGGATGGGAAGAAAGAAAAACATTTTCCATGGCTGGTGGGATTGTGAAATGGTACAACCACTGTGGAAGTCAGTCTGGTGCTTTCTTAGAAAATTGGGACTAAAACACCAACCAATCAGTTTTTGTGGAAAGACCCATGGTCCCAGGTGCATATGCAGCAGAGGACAGCATTTTCTGACATCAATGGGAGGAGAGGCTTTTAGTCCAGCGAAGGCTCATTTTCCCAGTGTAGGGGAACACCAATGTTGTAAAGTGGGAGAGCATGTTTGGGAGACAGAGCACCTTTATGGAGGCAATGAGATGGAGAGAGGGAGGGGGTTGTGGAAAAGGGATAACATCTGAAATGTAAATGCAGAAAATTTTCAATAATCTTTTTTTGGGGGGGGAGAAATAATGCTAATAGACTCATGTACAATACCACATCCCACTTAGATAAGATACAGTTTGTAAGAATGTTCTACTTTGACCTACTTAACATAGTCAGTCATGTAGCTAGAGTTAACTCTAGAGACGTTAATACTAATAAAATTATAGCCATTGAATGTGGGGCAGAGAGGCCATGTTTGGAGCTCTGATACCTAACTGAGATTGGTTGAAACCTCTACCTGAGTTCTTTTTTTCTAAAAGAGCTGTAACCACTTTGTTTTTTTTTTCTTTTTTTAAGATTCCAGTATTTTTTCTTTTTTTTTCTTTCTAATTTTTTATTGGATACACTGTATTTACATTTGAGATCTTGTTCCTTTCCCCCTGCCCCATTTCCATACCTCCTACCCCTCCATTTGCTTTCACAAAGGTGCACTCCCTCCTAAACACCCTCTCCACCCCATTGCCTTGGCATTACCCTACATTGGGAAGACGTGCCCTCCCTGGACCAAAAGTTTCTTCTCACATTGATGCCAGACACTGATATCTTCAGCTACATATGCAACTGAATCAGTAGGTCTCTCAATGTGTGCACAGAGGTTGGTGCTTTAGTTCATGGGAATATTGGAGGGTTTGGTTGGTTGATAATGTTGTTGTTCCCATGAGGTTGCAACCATTTTCAGGTCCTTCAGTCCTTTCTTTAGCACCCTCATTGGCGGCCCCGTGTTCAGTCCGATGGTTATCTGCAAGCATGCTCAGCTGTATTTGTATGACTCTAATATAGTCTCTGAGGAGGCATCTCTATCTGGTTCCTGCCAGTAAGTACTTCTTGGCATCAGCTATAGTGCTTTGATTTGGTGCCTTCATAAGTGGTAGATCACTGGTGAGGCAACTTCTGAATGATTTTTTTCTTCAATCCCTGTTCCTTTATTTGACCTTGCATTTCATCCCATGAGAGTTTTGTTCTCTCTTTTAAGAAGGACTGTGGCATCGCCATTTTGGCCTTCTTTCTTTTTGAGCTTCATAATGTCTGTGAATTATTTCTTGGGTATTCAAAGTTTTCTGGGGCAAGTATTCACTTATCAGTGAATGCATACCATGTGTGTTCTTTTATGATTGGGATGCCTCACTCAGGATGATATTCTCTAGTTTCTTCCATTTGCCTATAAATTTTATGAAGTCATTGTTTCTAATAGGTCAGTAGTACTCCATTGTGTAAATGTACCAAAATTTCTGTATTCATTCCTCTGTTGAAGAACATCTGTGTTCTTTCCAGCTTCTAGCTATTATAAATAAGGCTGCTATGAACATAGTGGCACATGTGTCCTTGTTGTATGTTAGAGCTTCTCTGGGGTATATGCCCAGAAGTGGAATAACTGGGTCTTCAGGTAGTATTATGTCCAATTTCTGAAGAATCGCCAGACTGATTTCCAGAGTGGTTGTACCAACTTACAACCCCACCAACAGTGGAGGAGTGTTTCTCTTTCTCCACATCCTCCACAGCATCTGCTGTCATTTGAGTTTTTGATCTTAGCCATTCTGACTGGTGTGAGGTGGAATCTCAGGGATGACTAAGAATGTTGAGCATTTCTTTAGGTGTTTCTCAGCCATTCGATATTCCTCAGTTGAGAATTCTCTGTTTAGCTCTGTACATTATTTTTTTAATAGGACTGTTTGATTCTCTAGAGAATAACTTCTAGAGTTCTTTGTATATATTGGATACTAGCCCTTTATCAGATGTAAGATTGGTAAAGATCCTTTCCCAATCTGTAAGCTGCCATTTTGTCTTCTTGACAATGTACTTAGCCTTACAGAAGCTTCGTAATTTCTTGAGGTCCCATTTATCGATTCTTGATCTTAGAGCATTAGCCACTGGTGTTCTGTTCAGGAAAATTTACCCTGTGTCTACGTGTTCTAAGCTCTTCCCCCACTTTCTCATCTAATAGTTTCAGTGTACCTGGTTTTATGTGGAGATTTGATCCACTTGGACTTGAATTTTGTACAAAGAAATAAAGGAACTATTTGCGTTCTTCTGTATGCTGACTGCCAGTTGAAAAACACCATTTGTTGAAGAGGCTGTCCTTTTCCCACTGAATATTTTTAGCTCCTTTTTCAAAAATCAAGTAACAATAAGTGTATGAGTTCACTTCTGGGTCTTCAATTCTGTTTCATTGATCAATGTGCCTATCTCTGTACCAACACCATGGAGTTTTCATCACAATTGTTTTGTAATATAGCTCGAGATCACGGATGGTGATTCCCCAAAAGTGTTTTTATTGTTGAGAAGAGATTTCACTATTTTAGGTTTTTTATTATTCCAGATGAATTTGCAAATCTTTCTAACTCTATGAAGAATTGAGTTGGAAATTTGATGGTGATAGCATTGAATCTGTAAATTGTTTTTGGCAAGATGGCCATTTTTGTAATATTGATCCATCAAATCCAAAAGCATAAAGATGTTTCCATCTTCTGAGATCTTTTATTTCCTTCTTCAGAGTCTTGAAGTTCTTGTCATACATATCCTTTACTTGATTGATTAGGGTATTTTATAGTATTTGTGACTATTGTGAAGGGTGTTGATTCCTTAAATTTTCTCTCACCCTATTTATCCTTTGAGTAGTGGAAGGTGGTTGATTTGTTTGAATTAATTTTATATCCAGTCATTATGCTGAAGTTGTTTATCAGCAGTAAAAGTTTTCTAGTGGAATTTTTGGGGTCACTCAAGTATACTGTCATATCATCTGCAAATAGTGATATTTTCACTTCTTCCTTTCCAATTTGTATCTCTCTGACTTCTTTTGTTGTCTAATTGCTCGGCCAGGACTTCCAGTACTATCTTGCATAGGTAGGGGGAGAGTGAGCAGCCTTGTCTAGTCTCCGATTTTAGGGGGATTGCTCAAATTTCTCTCCATTTACTTTGATGTTGGCTACTGGTTTGCTGTATATTGCTTTTACCATGCTCAGGTATAGGGCTTGGATTTCCAAACTTTCCAAGACTTTTATCATGAAGGGGTGCTAGATTTCGACAAATGCTTTCACAGTATCTAGTGAGATGATCATGTGTTTTTTTTTTTCTTTGAGTTTGTTTATATGGTGGATTATGTTGATGGATTTTCATATATTGAAACATCCCTTCATCCCTGGAATAAAGCCTACTTGATAATGTTGAATGATTGTTTTTATGTGTTCTTGGATTCAGTTTGCAAGAATTTTATTGAATATTTTTGCATAATTGTTCATGAAGGAAATTGGTGTGAAGTTCTTTTACTTTTTAGTGTCTTTGTGTGGCTTAGATATGAGCATAATTGTGGCTTTGCAGAACAAGATGGGAAGTGTTCCTTCAGTTTTTATTTTGTGGATAGTTTGGAGAGTATTGGTATTAGGTCTTTTATAAACGTCTGGTAGAATTCTGCACTAAACACATCTAGTACTGGGCTTTTTTTGGTTGGGAGGCATTTAAAAACTGCTTATATTTCTTTAGATGATATGTCTGTTTACATTGTTTATATGATTCTGATTTAACTTTGGTATCTGGTATCTGTCTAGAAATTTATCCATTTCCTCCAGATTTTCCAGTTTTGTTGAGTAAAGGCTTTTGTAGTAGGATTTGATGATTTCTTCAATTTTGTCGGTTTTTGTTGTTATGTCTTCTCTTTTATTGCTGATTTTGTTAATTTGGATACTCTCTCTGTGCCCTCTAGTTTGTCTGGCTAATGGTTTCTTGATCTTGTTTATTTTCTCAAAGAACCAGCTCTTGGTTTTATCGATTCTTTGTATAGTTCTTTTTGTGTCTATTTGGTTGATTTCTGCTCTGAGTTTGATTGTCTCCCACTGTCTACTCCTCTTGGTCATATCTGCTTCTTTTTGTTCTATAGCTTTCAGCTGTGCTGTCAGCTGCTATTTTATTCTCTTTCCAATTCCTTTTTGGAGGCCCTCAAAGCTATGAGTTTCCTCTTAGTATACCTTTCATTGCATCCCATAAGTTTGGGTATGTTGGGCTTTCATTTTTGTTAAATTATAAGAAATCCATAATTTCTTTATTTCTTCTTTGGCCATATTATCACTGAGCAGTGAATTATTTAGCTTCCATGTATATGTGGGCTTCATGTGGTTTTGTTGTTATTAAAGACAAACTTTAGTTCATGATGATCTAATAGGATGCATGGGAGTATTTTGATCTTCTTGTATCTGTTGAGTCCTGTTTTTGACCAACTATATGGTCAATTGTGGAGAAGGTATGGTGAAGTGCTGAGCAGAAAGTATACATTTTTTTTTTTTTGTTTTAAGATGAAATGTCCTGTAGATATTTGTTAATTCCCATTGGTTCATAACCCCTTCTAGTTTCACTGTGTCTATGTTCAATTTCTGCCTTCATGATCTGTCCATTGATGAGAGTGGGGTGCTGAAGTCTCCCACTATTATTATTTCTGGTGTAATACATGCTTTGAACTTTAACAGGATTTCTTTTATGAATGTGGCTGCCCCTGTATTTAGAGCATAGATTTTCAAGATTGATAGATCATCTTGATAGATTTTTTTCCTGTGATGAGTAAAAAGTGTCCTTCCTTATCTTTTTTGATAATGTTTGCTTGGAAATCTGTTTTATTTGATATTAGAATAGCTACTCTAGCTTGTTTCTTAGGACCATTTGTTTTGAGTTTTTTTTCCCTAGATTTCTACTCTGAGGTAGTGTGTCTTTGTCTCTTAGATGACATTCCTGTATGCAGAAAATGCTGGATCCTGTTTATGATTCCAGTCTGATAGTCTGTGTCTTTTTATAGGGGAATTGAGTTCATTCATGTTAACAGAGATTATTGAATAGTGATTGTTGTTTCCTGTTATTTTTATTGTTAGAGTTAGACTTATGTTTGTGTGCTTTCCATCTTTTGGTTACCTTGCATGATTAATATTTTGCTTTTCCTTGGGTGTAGTTTCCTTCCTTGTGTTAAATTTTTTTCATCTATTATCCTGTGTAGGAATGGGTTTGTGGTCAGATGTTGTATAAATTTGGTTTTGTCCTGGAATATTTGGTTTCTCCATCTATGGTAATTGAGAAGTTTGCTGGATATAGTAACTTGGGTTGGCATTTGTGTTCTCTTAGGGTCTGTATGACATCTGTCCAGGATCTTCTAGCTTTCCTAGTCTCTATTGAGAAGTATGGTGTAATTCTGACTGGTCTGCATTTATATGTTACTTGTCTTTCTTCCCTTACAGCTTTTAGGATTCTTTTTTTTGTTTTGAATATTGAGTGTCACTGTTATGTGTCAGGAGGAGTTTCTGTTCTGGCCCAATCTTTTTGGAGTTCTGTATTCTTCTTGTATGTTCACGGTCATCTCGTTCTTAAGGGTAGGGAAGTTTTCTTTTATGATATTGTTGAAGACTTTTACTGTGCCTTTTAGTTGGGAGTCTTTGCTGTCTTCCACACCTATTATCCTTAGGTTTGGTCTTCTCATTGTGTCTTGGATATCCTGAATGTTTTGGGCTTGGAGTTTTTTGTTTTTTGCATCTTTTCTGACTGTTGTGCCAATATTTTCAATGTTGTCTTCTGCTCCTGAGATCCTCTCTTCCATCTCTTGTAGTCTGTTGGTAATGTTTTAGTCTATGGCTCCTGATTTCTTTCATAGGTTTTCTATATCCAGGGTTGTCTCTTTTTGTATTTTCTTTATTGCTTCTATTTCTGTTTTCAAGTCCTTCATCTGTTTGGATGCATTTTCCTGTAGTTCTTTGAGTGATTTTTGTGTTTCCTCTTTAAGGGCTTCCATTTGTTTATGTGTGTTCTCCTTTAATTTTTTAAAGGGAGTTATCTATGCACTTTTTGAAGATCTCCATCATCATCATAAAATATTATTTCAAGTCTAATTCTTGTGTTTGTCAATCCACTTCTTGCTGTGGTGGGAGAGCTGGGTTCTGATATTGCCAGGTTGTCCTGGTTTCCATTACGTAGGTTCTTTTGCTTTCCTCCTGCCATCTTGTTATCTGTGATTATAGGTGATGTTGTCTCACTGGAGCCTCTCTCTCCTGTGGGTCTGAGTGTCCGTGGGCTCAGGAAGGAGTTTGCTTCTGGGTGTTTCACTCTTTGTTGGCAGGCGGTGAGTTCTGATGCCAGTGACTTTTTTCTGTCTCTGTGGGCTTAGGTGGGAGAGCTCTTGTGAGGCTGTTCTGGGAGCTCAGACCTTTGCAGGCTGGTCCTGAGCCTTTATGGTGGTCACCTGACCCTCTAGCTGGGCTAGAAAGCAGCTGTTACCACTTCTTATTGGGAAGAGAATCTCCCCAATTTCTTGAGTCCTGCACCAGAGTCTCTTCTGGCTCAGGTCAGCTTGCCAGGGACAGCCAGGATCAGCGGCAGAGTGCTGTTATTGAGGGCTCAGGCTGGTGTTCACATGCCCTGCTGATCTTTGATTTCATGCTTCCAAGCTTGAATTCATGAACACTGTCCAGACTTAATGGTTAAGGTAGGAGAGGATGCATCTCTTCAGACAAGGTTGTGTTTGAGAATACTGGAGTAAGATCCCACAAATCACTCATTTTGCTATTGTTCCTTGGATTCAATATCTACATGTTTGCATTGTTACACTGTCTTAGTTGAGAGTCAAGGAAGGGAAAACAGTTGGAGGAAACAAGAGAAATTTCTTGAGACTTGAAAATGGAGATAAAAACAATAAAAAAGTATGAACTAAGAACATTCTAAAAATAAAAATCTAGGTAACTAAACAGGAACTACAAAAGTTCACCAACAAATACAAGATATGTAGGAGAGAGTCTTAGGCATTGAAGATATGATAGAAAAAAAAATATACTTCTAAAAAACCGAAAAATTATGACAAGCATCCAGGAGAGAAGCGGTACTAAGGAAAGGCAAAACCTAAGAATGATAGGAATAGAAGAAAAAGAGTCCCAGCTTAAAGGCACAGAAAATATAATTTTTATATTTTTAATTGAATATATTTTATTTACTTTGAAAATGTTATCCCCTTTCTGGGTTTCCTCTTTATAACACCCCTGTCCCATGTCTCTCCCTTTGTTTCTATGAGGGTGCCCCATCCCATATGCCCCCTCTGTCTCCCTGTCCTGACATTACCCTACAATGGAACATTGAGCCATGGCAGGAACAAGGGATTCTCTTCTCACTGTTGCTCAACAAGGACATCCTTGTTGCAGTTAGATCCATAGGTCCATTGATGTGTATTCTTTGAATAGTGATTTAGTCCCTGGGAGCTCTGGTTGGTTGGTATCGTTGTTATTATGGGGTTGTGAACCCTTTCAGCTCTTTCTTTTTTTTCACTAACTACTCTACTGGGGACCTTGTTCTCAGTTCAATGGTTGGTTGAGAGCATCTGCCTCTGTATTTGTCATGATCTGACAGAGTCTCAGGAAACAGCTATATCAGGCTCCTGCCAGCATGTACTTCTAGGTATCAGCAATATTGTCTGGGCTTAGAGGCTGTACATGGGATGGATCCTCTGGTGGGGCAGCCTCTGGATGCCCTTTACGTCAGTCTCTGCTTCAACTTTGTCTGCATGTTTCTTCCTGTGAATATTTTTGTTCCTCCTTCTAAGAAGGACTGAAGCATCTACACTTCAGTCTTTCTTCTTCTTGAGCTTCATGAGCTCTGTGAATTGTATCTTGGGTATTCCATGCTTTGGGGCTAATATCTACTTATCAGTGAGTACATACCGTGTGTGTGTGTGTGTGTGTGTGTGTGTGTGTTTTGTGGTTGGGTTACCTCACTCAGGATGTTATTTTCTAGTTCTATTCATTTGCCTAAGAATTCCATGAAGTAATTTCTTTTTAATGGCTGAGTTAATACTCCACTGTGTAAATGTACCACATATTCTGTATTCATTCCTCTGGTGAAGGACATTTGGGTTCTTTCCAGCTTCTGGCTATTATAAATAAGGCTCCTATGAACATGGTGGAGTATGTATCCTTGTTACATGTTGGAGCATCTTTGGGGTATATGCCCAGGAGTGATATATCTGGGTCCTCAGGTAGTACTATGTCCAATTTTCTGAGGAACCACCAGACTGATTTCCACAGTGGTTGTACCAACTTATAATCCCACCAGCAGTGGAGGAATGTTCCCCTTTCTCCACATTCTCGCCAGCATCTGACACCTAAGTTTTTGATCTAAGCCATTCTGTTTTTTTTTAAAACTTTATTTTAAAAAACAAAGATAAAAAAATTAAACATTTTTGCATAAATGTATACAAATACAATTGTGTCAGTGCTTGGCTTTTTTCTTTCTTTTTTTAAGGTTTGATACTCTGCATTAAGGTCTTACTAGTTACAATGAGCAAAAGGTACATGTAAAACAGGATGTAACCCGGAATTAGTCAATGTTTTCTTGGTGTGTAAGGATTGAGCATGACGTTTTATTTTTTGTTTTGTTTTGTATTCTTTTTTTCTTGAACTTCACACAGTCTGTGAGTTGTTTCTGGGGCAGTCCAAGCCTCTGGGGTTAGCATACCACTATCAGTGACTGCATATTATGTCTGTTCTTTTGTGACTGGGTTATCTCACTCAGGATGATATTCTCTAGATGCAACCATTTTCTTAAGAATTTGGTTAAGTCATTGTTTCTGGTGTCTGAGTAGTACTCCATTGTGTAAATCTACCACAATTTTTGTATCCATTCATCTACTGAAGGACATCTGGGTTCTTTCCAGCTTCTGGCTATTATAAATAGAGCTGCAATGAACATTGTGGAGCATGTGTCTTTGTTATATGTTGGAGCTGATGGGCAGCATGTTCAGGGGTTGAGTCTATACAAGCTCCAGGCTGTAATTCATTATTCTACTGGCCCTACTCAGCAAGGACGTGTTTCTCATCTACCCTTGGAAATTTCTCACAGCCCTTGGTAGTAGCTCAGGCCAAGGCTATCATCCATCAAAGCTTTCTCCCACATCTGTCACAGCTGTAGCCTCTCTAGCCTTTGTCCACAGAGCTCTCACTGTTCCATCTGTTCCATTTCTCCATCTTTCCCACCTCTTTATCTCATGTTTGTGCATCACATATTTTTTTTTTTCCCAACAGCTTTCCATGCAAATATTCATTGCAATGTGTCCTTGGTCTGGCTCAAGGTTTCTGGTTTCTGAAGCACCAGGAACACGAAACCATTGTCAATACTCATCTAGGATGTCCTGCTGTTGCCCAAAATCAGGCTGATACTGTGGCTAAGCAGGATATCTGGGGTTAGATAGGGAGCTCCTAGATGCTACATACCTCCCTGCCTTTGATACCTGTGGTTTATCAGGTTTTACCTTTGTGCTTGTAGCCTTGTTAACACAGCTATTGCCCTGCATTTTTGTCTCCTGTCTGTCCATCTCCGGGCAAATATCATGGGCTGCAGGGACATCTGCTCCCTAATGGGGACCAGCTGGGTTCCTCCTAGCAGCAGGCCTATTCAGTAATGATATGTTCCCTCAGGAGCTCCAGAAACTGCACACTGTTTGAGATGCCAGCCTCTGGACTGTGCTTGTAGGCAACCAGAGGCACTGATGCCCTTATTTATCGATCATCCACCAGGGAAAGCAGCATAGTGAAGCCATGACAGCTCCATGCTGGGAGGTAGACAGCGAGTGGGTTTAGGGCCAGCCCTATTCAGTAATGACCTGTTTCTGTGGGAGCTCCAGGCACCTGCACATCTACCTGCCATCAGTGCCAGCTACCTGATGGCTCATCAAGCATGACCTTTCTCTTTGCAGCCTTCTGGCTGAGTGCAGAGGCAAAAGGTACAGGTACATCATCTTCCATTGCTCTATTCTACCACCTTTTATTCCAATTTCATGAATATGCCTTTTGAAAGCATCTTCCCAAAGACTTGACTTTTTCCTCTCTAGTTGTTCCAGCACATTCGTGGGCTCTGCAGGCTCCTTTTCTACCAGCATCGAGTCACCCAAGTCAAGTCACTTCGGAACCTGTTTTCATCATGGAATGTCTTCTTTCTCCATGTACAGTAATGGAAAGTTTTGCTGGGTATACTAGTCTGGGCTTGTACCTTTGGTCTCTTACAGCCTGCAGTGCATCTCAATAAGGCCTTCTGGCTTATAGAGTCTCCACTAAAAAGTATAATTCTTTTTTCTTTCTTTCTTTCTTTTTTGTTGAGCAACAGTGAGTTGTTTGTCTTTTTATTTTATTTTTTTATTGAAGAACTTTATTTAAAAAATAAAGATAAATGTACAATTTTTAAGCATTTTTGAATAAAAGTATAGGAATACATTTTTGTCGTTGTTTGGCTTTTTTTTTATAAAGGTTTGATAGTGTGCATTAAAATCTTACTAGTTACAATGAGCATAAAGTACATGTAAAACAGGATGTAACCTGGAAATTAGTCAAAGTTTTCATGGCGTGCAAGGAGTAAACATAATGTTTTTTTTTTCTTTTCTTTTCTTTTCTTTATCTTTTTCTTTTCTTGAACTTTCGTATAGTCTGTGAGTTGTTTCTGGAGTGTTCAGAGCTTTCTGGGGTTAGTATCCAATTATCAGTGACTGCATATTATGTCTGTTCTTTTGTGACTGGGTCACCTCACTCAGGATGAAATTCTCTAGATGCATCTATTTTCTTAAAAATTTCATAAAGTCATTGTTTCTGACAGCTGAGTAGTACTCCATTGTGTAAATGTACCACAATTTTTGTATCCATTCATCTACTGAAGGACATCTGGGTTCTTTCCAGCTTCTGGCTATTATAAATAGGGCTGCTATGAACATTGTGGTACATGTGTCTTTGTTGTATATTGGAGAGTCTCTGGGGTATATGCCCAGAAGTGGAATAACTGGGTCTTCAGGTAGTACTATGTCAAATTTTCTGAAGAATTTCCAGACTGATTTCCAGAGTGGTTGTACCAGTTTACTACCCCACCAACAGTGGAGAAGTGTTCCTCTTTCACCACATCCCCGCCAGCTTCTGTTGTCATCTGAATTTTTGATCTTGGCCAATCTGACTGGTGTGAGGTGGAATCTCAGGGTTGTTTTGATTTGCATTTCCCTGATGGCTAATGATGTCAAGCACTTCCTTAGATGCTTCTCAGCCATTCAATATTCCTCAATTGAGAACTTTTTGTTTAGCTCTGTAACCCATTTTTTAAATAGGGTTGTTTGATTCTCTGGTGTCTAGCTTTGTTCTTTGTACCTTGGATATTAGGCCTCTATCAGATGTGGGGTTGGTAAAGATCTTTTCCCAGTCTGTTGGCTGTTGTTTTGTTTTCTTGATAGTGACCTTAGCCTTACAGAAACTTTGCAATCTCATTAAGTCCCATTTGTCAATCTTTGACCTTAGAGCACGAGTCATTGGTGTTGTGTTCAGGAAATTTTCTCCTGTTCGAAAGTTTAATTTTAATGGGTCCTCCTTGGTCTTTTTCTCATGCTACTTTTAACATTGTTTGTTTTTTTCTCTTTTTTAAAAGCTGAATAATATGCTTTTAATGAGATCTTGTGAATTGCAGATCAAACCTATCAACAGAAGGTAAAAAGTTCAAAAAGTCCTTTACATGCATGCTTAGTGTTGGGATTCTGTGAACCCCACCCCAGTTATCTGGCACTATAAAAGGGGCTGCTTGCCCCCCCCCCCTTGTTTCTGCTCTTGCCCCTCCTCCCCCATTCTCTTCCTCCCCTCTCTCCACATGCTCATGTCCAGCTTCTGCTTTTCTACTCCTCTTCTCTCTTTCTGCCCCTACTACCCTTTTAATTATCCTCCTATGCCCTGAATAAACTCTATTCTGCACTATATTTTCATGAGGCTGGTCCCTCAGGGGGAAAGAATTCCCCACATGGGTCCCCCAGAGGCATCCCTCCTACCCCCATGCCTCACTGCACCTCCATGGAACATATCCTGCCCCCCAACACACACTCTTCACCCCTTTTCTAACACTGAGTTTGACCTGATCTTTCTGATAAAATCCTTAGAGAAAAAAAAAAGGTTTTGTTCCTAAGTGTCATGTTCCAGGACACTTTTGTTTTTTGTTTTAAATTGGACTTTTAAAATTTACATTTCAAATGTATTATCCTGAGTGAGGTAACAGACACACTCGGACACACACATATACATACACACACACACACACACACACACACACACACACACATACACACACACACACACACAAACACACACAAACCACATGGTATGCAGTCACTGATAAGTGGATATTGGCCCCAAAGCTCGAATTACCCAAGATTCACAGACCACATGAAGCTCAAGACGAAAGAGCAAAGTGCAGATGCTTCAGTCCTTAGAAGGAGGAACATAAATATTCACAGGAGGAAATACACAGAAACAGTTTGAAGCAGAGACTAAAGCAAAGGGCATTCAGAGACTTCCCCACCTGGAAATGCAGCCCACATGCAGACACAAAACCCACACAATGTTGTGGATGACAGGAAGATGCTGACAGGAACATGATACAGCCGTCTCCTGAGAAGCTCTGCCAGAGCCTGACAAATACAGAGGCAGATGCTCTCAACCAAGCATTGAACTGAGAACAGGGTCCCAAATGGAGGAGTTAGATAAAGGACTGAAGGAGTTGAAGGGGTTTGCAACCCTATAAGAACAACAATACCAACCAACTAGAGCTCCCAGGGCCTAAACCACCATCCAAAGAGTACACTCAGATGGACCCATGGCTCCAGCTGCACATGTAGCAGAGGATGGCCTTGTTGGACATCAGTAAGAAGAGAAGTTCTTGGTCCTGCCAAGGCTTGATGCCCCAGGGTAGGGGAATGTCAGGGTGGGGAGGTGGGAAGGGAGTGAGTGGGTGGGGGAGCACCCTCATAGGAGCAGGAGCAGGGGTGATGGCATAGGGGGTTTCTGGAGGGGAAACCAGGAAAGGGGAAACATTTGAAATATAATAAAAAATACCATTTTTTTTTGTTTTCTATGTTTAGTGTTTTTTATTATTTTGTGCTGAGGGGACTTTTTTCCTGTTTAGTGTTCTCTGTGCTTCTCGGACTTTATAGGCATCTTCTCATTTAGGCTAAAGAAATTTTCTTTTATGATTTTATTAAAATATTTCATGAGTATTTTACCTGGCTTCTTTTCCTTGTTTTATTCCCATTATTATTATATCTGGTCTTTTCATGGTGTTCCAGATTTCTTGGATCCTTTGGATTAGAACTTGTTAAATTTTAGTTATTTTTTGACAAATGTATTCATGCTATCCTTAGTGCCTGAGCTTGTCTCTTGAATCTCCTGTACTCTGTTTGTAAGCTTACTTCTGTGGTTCCCTTTCACGTTCCTAAAGTTTTTATTTTCAGATTTCTTCCAGTTTGAGTTTTCTTTGCTGACTCTATTTTCACTTTCCAGTCTTGAATGCTTTGATTAATGTCCTTGTGCTGTTGATTTGTGTTGCCACAGATGTTCTACTACATGCCTGGAGAGAAGACCACACACTGGACTTATAATAATGGAGGAGAAGTAAAAGCCTGCAGGTAGCTTACTTGCTTCCTTGGTCAGTATATCTTGTAGTCCACTAAAGCTGGAGGAGCTGAGAAAAAGGTGTTGTGGGCTTAGCTTACCTGTTCTCCTGACCAGAATTTCTCAGGGGTTTTCAGACACTGCCCACTTCAGCTGGTACCAGAGAGAAAGCAACATGTTGCAGTGCAGAGTGAGATCTGTAGGATCCAATACAGGTGAGGTGGGTGTAGGCATTCTGTTTTCAAGATGGAGATGAAGCTGGGAGATAGGTCTAAGAGGAATGAAAGAAATTCATTTAAACATGCAAAAGTTCTTTCACTTGTAAAGGTAATGCCATATTTTTGCTGTTGTTTTTTTTTTATTGTCGTTGTTGTTTTTATTGTTGTTGTTGCTTTTTTGTTTGTTTTTTTTTCCTTTTTTTCTTTTAATACAAACCTGATTTACCATAGAACATACACGGTAGGACTAAAACAATCTACTTCATTATTTTGGCCTGAAGTAGAAGTTCCGTGGTTTTTGTAAATATGTCACTGTGTAGACTTTTAGTCATTTTTGCATGTATTTTCTAAAAGTGACATGTGGCTTGCTAACATTACAAATTATTTGGCTCTGCTGTTGTATTTCTACTTTGTTCTTGACACTAACCCTACTCATAACCCAGACTCTAACACTAAAGTCCTTGTGTGGTGTTCCTCATGTGCTCTGAATTCATGTAAAACAATCAGTTTTTATTTTATGATTTCTCTGTGGAGTGCTCTAAATGACTTCTAAGTTAAGTATTATAACAGTACTAGCATTTTCACTGTGTACTTAATAAACTTGCCTTTCTAGGAACATTTAGCTTGTATTCTGATGCAAGAAACTTTAGAGTTGTAAAAATACACGTCTGCTTAAATACTGTAGAATTAGATTCAGCTGAAGTCTTAGTACTTTGGGTGTGTAACTTCAGCATTAGGCTGAGTTTTAGTCACGTGTACATGTAAGTGCTAGTGTTCTGCCTTTGTTATACAGATTTGTGCTGAGGTCCCTTCTACCACTCCTTACTTTTCTCATCTGCTTGCCCTAGGACTATGAATACTTTTACTCTAATCTAGCAACTACCAGTTTGAATGAATAGAGATTTCTGTTTGTGAATTCATATTTTATTTCTGATCCGTTCTTTTGCTGAGTTTTAGTCAATGCCTTGAGTGTGGAAGACCATAATATGTAGTGCTTCAGTAACAGGTATTTGTGTTGTGGTCTCTTCCACTGTTGCTTCATCAGTGTCCAGGGGCACTGCTACCCATGCTATGATAATGAACTCCTAGCCTCTGCTTTGTCTATCAGCCATACTTTCCTTGAGAGTGGGAGGGGCATTGGAATAAGAAAGGCTTTGCTGCTGTAGTAGCATTGGCACTTTGACCACATTGAAAAAAAAAAACCTGCATTACTTAGGAACATATGCACTGCAGTTCTGGTGTGTGCAACTACAGTTTTGTGTCCACTTCACTGTAAAAAAAAAGCCTTTGCTGATCTGAGCCATAGAAATACAATAGTTTTTATTTTTTATTTTAAAAAAAACAAGGGTGACATTCTGCTGTTTTTGAGTCACTTCTTTAAGTACTTTAAAAAAAAAAAATAACAGAGTATGCTGCTAAAGTTACAGATTCTTTGTTTTGTTCTCTATTGGTTGATATTGGCCATAGTTCCCACAGTAGAGGTATAAAAGCTCACCAACATGCTAAGCCTTCGTTTTCCAAAGGGATAGAGGGGGTTCAACCTTCTTGGAAAAAAAGGTTAACTCCAACTAGCTTACTCCAGTTACTTTTATTCAATCATAATACAGAATTAATCATGGCTGAGAAAGGTTCCAACTATCAAAGTTACCTTGTCCTTGCTGGCGGACGGGAGATAACCCACACAAATTTCAGTTCCCTCTGACCATGGCTAGCCATAATCAAAAGCAAGAACTCCAAGTTTGCCAAGAGTGTCTGAGGATCAAGGTTTGTGCAGCTGCAAGCTCTCAAGTAGTACTAAATGCAGGCTTCCTGGGGAAACATTTCTTCAAGGTTTAAACAATCTCAAAACAATTTCACAGCCTCTACTCATTACCCCAAACATATTGAGGGCTTTGCTGACACATGTCACTTACAGCCAGACACCAAGTCTTCACTCTATACATAACTGCACCATCCCCTCTTCTGTTTTAAACATATTTGTTAGGGATAACAATTATGTTGGTGATTATGAAGTTGTGCAGTAAGTATAGCCTTTTGTCTGTCTAGTTGTCTGACAGTTTTATGAAAATAAATCAGTATACCTTTCAAAGCCAGTAAAGTTATAAAATTATAACCACAACAGGAAATTATGAAAATCACAAGAGCAAGAAACTTATCAAAATGATTCATGAGGTTTAATGAAGCTACAACATCTGCAAGACATTCTATAACATCCATACCTGTTACACAAGGCAGCATCTTAAAATGGTCTTCTAATTTTTTGCTGCAAACCATAGATTATTTGGGAATGACACAGCAAATACATTTTTAACCTTTTCCAGCCATTTGTGTTGTCATTGAATTGTAAGGGAAGAATACGATAAGTAGTAACATTCTAATCGCATTTCAGTGTCATTGTTCTCTCAATAGTTCTAACTGATCTTCAATGAGTTACATCTTGTTTCAGTTCAGCTATTTCATTAACATTTCCCTATCTTATTTGGTTGAGTGCAAAGTTCTTGAGAATTCATATGCCAGTCTTTGCAAACTCAGCAGTTTCAACTTCTTTGTGAAGAACAACTCCAGCTGTGGTAGCATTAGCAGGTAATTCAATGATTCCCAGAACCACAGCAGTAACAGTCATCAGACCTATCCAGTTCTTGTTAATATTCTTCTAGTAAGCTTCTGCCTTAGCATCATTACTGGTTGTTGCGGTAAAAATAAAAAAGATTCTGTTGCTACCTGTCCTGAGACCTCACTCCATAGGAGTTGCTCCAGTGTAGAGCAAGGCACCTGGGCCCACAGTCCTCTACAGCCCAGTAAAATCATGACTCAACAATCAGTACTATATTAATCAGATTTATATGTTAAATTATCAATCTACAATACATCTAAACAATAAATTCATTGCCAATTAATAAAGATATAAACTTCCCACCCAGACAAGATAAAACCAATCTAGTTCACCTTGATCTTAACCATCCTCCTCTGTTGCCTCCATCTTGAATCTCCTACTTCTCTCTTCCAACAAATCTCTTCTCCCTGCCCCACTCTACTGTCCACTCATGTAATGCCTTGACATCAACCTACAACCACTTAGTCTTGACATGGTCTTGGCAAGGTCATTGGTATCTACACTTATGGTGTTGCTCTAAGAATATATAAATTTTCACAAGTACCATCTAAAGACATACTAGTATTGACACAGGAATGAAGAGGACAGTGCCCACACATGATGATATAATTATTGGAGTGCAAGTTCACAGGTCCTTTTGCTAAATGATAAGGTAACAGCCCACACACCATAAACATCCCACTTTCATCTAAAGTAAAAGGCAAATGAAATAGATCATTATTAAAGTTCTTGTACTTCAAGTGGGTAAAAAATATTTGCCAATATCCACAAATTAGTTTGAATGACTGACTAAGATAAAGAAATCTGATTATAAAAGAACAATTAGGACACTTTTTTTTCATGTGAATATATTTTTTTCGTCAGAACTTGATTTTTTTCAAGGGCTTGACAGTATGCATTGAAAACCTAATAGTTACAATAAGCGTAAAGTACATGCAAAACAAAATGGAACATGGAAATAGTCAAAGTCTTCTTGTTTTGTAAATATATGTATATATATTTTTTTGTTTTCTTTATTTCTTGGACTTCAAACAGTCTGTGAGTTGTTTCTGGGGGAGTGCAAGCCTCTGGGGTTAGCATCCCACTATCAGTGGCTGCATATTATGTCTGTTCTTTTGTGACTGGGTTATCTCACTCAGGATGATATTCTCTAGATGCAGCCATTTTCTTAAGAATTTGGTTAAGTCATTGTTTCTGGTGGCTGAGTAGTATTCCATTGTGTATATGTACCACAATTTTTGTATCCATTCATCTTCTGAAGGACATCTGGGTTCCTTCCAGCTTCTAGCTATTATAAATAGAGCCGCTATGAACATTGTGGTGCATATATCTTTGTTGTGTATTGAAGTGTCTCTGGGGTATATGCCCAGAAGTGGAATAGCTGGGTCTTCAGGTAGTACTATATCGAATTTTCTGAGGTATCGCCAGACAGACTTCCAGAGTGGTTGTATTAGCTTGCAACCCCACCAACAGTGGAGAAGTGTTCCTCTTTCTCCGCAGCCTCGCCAGCATCTGCTGTCATCTGAGTTTTGGATCTTGGCCAATCTGACTGGTGTGAGGTGGAATCTCAGGGTTGTTTTGATTTGCATTTCCCTGATGGCTAAGGATGTCGAGCACTTCCTCAGGTGTTTCTCGGCCATTCGGTGTTCCTCAACTGAAAACGTTTTGTTTAGCTCTGTACCCCATTATTTAATAGGGTTATTGATTCTCTGGTATCTAGCTTTTTGAGTTCCTTGTACACCTTGGATATTAGGCCTCTATCTGATGTGGTGTTGGTAAAGATCTTTTCCCATTCTGTTGGTTGCCGTTTTGTTTTCTTGACGATGTCTTTAGCCTTACAGAAACATTGCAATCTCATTAAGTCCCATTTGTTAATCTTTGTCCTTAGAGCTTGAGCCATTGGTGTTTTGTTCAGGAAATTTTCTCCTGTACCTATGTGTTCTAAGGTTTTCCCTACTTTCTCATCTAATAGTTTCAGTGTATCTGGTTTAATGTGGAGATCTTTGATCCACTTACACTTGAGCTTTGTACAAGGAGATAAGAAAGGGTCTATTTTCATTCTTTTGCATGCTGAGTGCCAGTTGGACCAGCACCATTTGTTGAATAGGCTGTCCTTTTTCCATTGAATGTTTACTACTCCTTTGTCAAAAATCAGGTGACCATATACATGAGGGCTCATTTCTGGATCTTCTATTCTATTCCATTGATCCACATGCCTATTTCTGTACCAGTACCATGCAGTTTTCAGCACAATTGCCTTGTAATATAGCTTGAGGTCAGGGATAGTGATTCCCGCAGAAGTTTTTTTGTTGTTGAGGATGGATTTTGCTATTCTAAGTCTTTTGTTATTCCATATGAAATTGCACATTGATCTTTCCAATTCCATGAAGAACTGGGTTGGAATTTTGATGGGGATTGCATTGAATCTGTAGATTGCTTTTGGTAGGATGGCCATTTTTAAGATGTTGATTTTTCCAATCCATGAGCATGGGAGATCTTTCCATTTTCTGAGATCCTCCTCAATTTCTTTCTTTAGAGGTTTGAAGTTCTTGTCATACAGGTTATTCACTTGCTTAGTTAGAGTCACACCAAGGTAGTTCATAGTTTTTGTAACGATTGTGAAGGGTACATTTTCCCTAATTTCTTTCTCCACATGTTTGTCCTTTGAGTACAGGAAGGCTACTGATTTGTTTGAGTTAATTTTGTATCCAGCCACTTTGCTGAACTTGTTTATCAGCTGTAGGAGTTCTCTGGTGGAATTTTTGGGGTCACTCAATTACACTATCATGTCATCAGCAAAGAGTGATGTTTTTATCTCTTCCTTTCCGATTTGTATCCCCTTGATCTCCTTTTGCTGTCTAATTGCTCCATCCAGGACTTCCAGTACTATGTTGAATAGGTAGGGGGAGAGTGGGCAGCCTTGTCGAGTCCCTGATTTTACTGGGATTGCTTCAAGTTTCTCGCCATTAAGTTTGATGTTGGCTGTTGGTTTGCTGTATATAGCTTTTATTATGTTTAAGTATGGGCCATGGATTCCTGTTCTTTCCAGGACTTTTAACATGAAGGTGTGTTGAATTTTGTTGAATGCTTTCTCAGCGTCTAGTGAAATGACCATGTGATTTTGGTCTTTGAGTTTGTTTATATGGTGGATTATGTTGATGGATTTCCTTATGTTAAACCATCCCTGCATCCCAGGGATGAAGCCTACTTGGTCATGATGAATGATCGTTTTGATGTCTTCTTGGATTCGGTTTGCAAGGATTTTGTTGAGTATTTTTGCATCAATGTTCATAAGTGAGATTGGTCTGAAGTTCTCTTTCCTTGTAGGGTCTTTGTGTGGTTTAGGTACGAGGTAACGTTATTGTAGCCTCAAAAAATGAGTTGGGTAATATTCCATCTGATTCTATCTTTTGGAATAGTTTGGCGAGTATTGGTGTTATATCCTCAATAAAAGTCTGATAAAATTCTGCACTGAACCCGTCTGGACCTGGGCTTTTTTTGGTTGGGAGGCTTTTGATGACTTCTTCTATTTCTTTAGGTGTTATAGGGTTATTTAGATGGTTTACTTGGTCTTGGTTTAACTTTGGGACCTTGTATCTGTCTAGGAATTCATCCATTTCCTCCAGATTTTCCAATTTTGTGGAGTATAAGTTTTTGTAGTAGGATCTGATGATTTCTTGAATTTCCTCAGTTTCAGTTGTTATGTCCCCACTTTCCTTTCTGATTTTGTTAATTTGGATACTCTCTCTTTGCCCTCTAGTTAGTCTGGCTAGGGGTTTATCAATCTTGTTGATTTTCTCAAAGAACCAACTCTTGGTTTTGTTTATTTTTTCAATGGTTCTTTTTGTTTCTATTTGGTCTATTTGTGCCCTAATTTTGATTATTTCTTGCCGTCTACTCTTTTTGGGTATATCTGCTTCCTTTTGTTCTAGGGCTTTTAGCTGTGCTGTCAGGTTGCTGATGTGAGCTCTCTCCAGTTTCCCTTTGGAAGCACTTAGGGCTATGAGTTTTCCTCTCAATACTGCTTTCATTGCATCCCATAGGTTTGGGTATGTTGTGTTTTCGTTTTCATTGAATTCTAGAAAATCCTTAATTTCTTTCTTTATTTCTTCTTTGACCCTGCTATCCTTTAACAGAGCATTGTTTAGTTTCCATGTGTATGTGGGCTTTTTGTTGTCTTTGTTGTTGTTAAAGACCAGCCGTAGCCCATGGTGATCTGAGAGGATGCATGGGAGTATTTCAATCTTCTTATATCGATGGAGGCTCGTTCTGTGTCCAATTATGTGGTCAATTTTCGAGAAGGTGCCATGGGGTGGTGAGAAGAAGGTGTATTCTTTTACTTTGGGATAGTATGTTCTGTATATATGTATTAATTCTAGTTGGTTCAAAGTCTCTGCTAGTTTTGCAGTGTCCTTGTTCAGTTTCTGTTTCTCTGATCTGTCCATTGGTGAGAGTGGGGTATTAAAGTCTCCCACTATTATTGTGTGTGGTGAAATGTATTTTTTGAGCTTTAGTAGGGTTTCTTTTATGAATATGGGTGATTTTTTATTTGGAGCATATAAGTTAAGGATTGAGAGTTCCTCCTGACAGATTTCCCAGGTAATGGGGACACTTTTTAAAAATAAGTTTTTAGTTTGTTGCCATGTTTCTGAGAATTTTTTCTCTAAGTCTTCACTATTAATGTGATGCGTTTCATGAAATTTTGATGCTTTTTACACGTTTCCTATTAATGATTGATCTATTTCATCATTACCTGTGTCACTGGTCTGTCAGTGCAGTGTGAAAGTGAATATTCATTATATTCAGTGGGTAATATCTGCTTCTAACTACCCATTGCAATTGCATAAATAATAAGTTTATTTATGAATCAAAAGAAACAAGTTTATGTTTACACATGTAATACAACTTTTTTTTGCATGTTTAGAATCAGTAATGACATTAAGAACCTTAGGAAAATCTAGTAATACCATAAATATTCTGATTTTTGAACAGAAGAATAGGAACTTTGAACTACTTATGTTTCTTTATTTATTTGCTCCAGTGTAAAATGTTAGGCTCCAAGGATTGGTGATTGTTTTTTTTTCAATTGTTGTTATTTTAACTTCACCCGGGAGAATCCATTCTGTCTTTCTTTCTTCTTCTTTTTTATTTTTAATAAATTGAAGTCTTTTGCTGTTGGGATATTTATTGTTAATTTCTCCCAAGTAATTTTGTAAGCATTTTATCAGTTATCATTAATCATCAATAATTCTATAATTTGAGCCTTTGTATATGGAGCAACAGTCTCTGCTGGATCCATTTCTGTTGACTGATGAAGTCTTATTGCCTTTTATAATTAATTCAGAAATATTTTCTGTATGGTTTTTAATTTTTAGTCTGTTTATGTGCTAACAGTTATCATAAATATTATCTTCTCTTTGCAAAATTATTCCAGTATGAGAATGAACAGAGGGTAAAATAACTAAAGTACAGTCAATTTTAGGGTCTAATCAATCCACATAGGCATCTAATATTCTTGCGGTTAATTCCTTTTCTGCTTCCCCTGTTAATTTTTCTGCACTGCTTACATTTAAATGACCTTAAAGGGTTTGAACCAAACTACTTAACTCCTGAGTAATTAATATAATGATAGGACATAACCAATTATTTCCCAGTACTTTCTGAAAATCATTAATAATCTTTAATTTATCTCTGCTGATCTAACTATTTTGTTGTAGAATTTTTAAATATTTATTTATTTATTTATTTGTTTATTATTAGATATTCTCTGCATTTACACTTCAGATGTTATCCACTTTCCCCACTCCCATCCCTTCTCCCCCTCCTCCTACATTTGCTTCCAAAAAGGTGCTTCCTCTCCCAACCACCCTCTCCCTCCTCAGCTCCTTGGAATTCCTCTACACTGGGAAAAAGAGCCTTCACTGGACCAAAGGCCACTCCTCTCACTGATGCCAGACAATACTATCCTCTGATATATATGCACCTGGAGCCATGGGTCTCTCCATGTGTACTCATTGTTTAGTGTTTTAATTTCTGGGAGCTGTGGGAGGTTTGGTTGGTTGATAATATTGTTCTTCCCATGGGGTTGCAAACCCTTTCAGCTCCTTCTGTCTTTTCTTTAGCTCCTTCATTGGATTCCCCATATTCAGTCCAATGGTTAGCTCAAAGCATCCTCATCTGCATCTTTATGGCTCTGGAAAAGCCTTTGAGGATGCATTCATATCAGGCTCCTGCCAGTAAGTACTTCTTGGCATCAGCAATATTGTCTGAGTTTGGTGGCTGTATATGGGATGGATCCTTAGGCAGCCTCTGGTGATCTTTTCTTCAACCCCTGCTCCTCTATTTGTCTTAGTATTTCCTCTTGTGAGTGTTTTGTTTTCCCTTCTAAGAAGGACTGAGGTATCCACATTCTGGTCTTCCTTCTTTTTGAGCTTTCATAAGGTCTGTGAATTGTTTCTTGGGTATTTAGAGCTTTTTGGGCTAGTATTGGATAATCAGTGAGTGCATACTATGTGCATTCTTTTGTGACTGGGTTACCTCACTGAGGATAATAGCTTTTAGTTCCATTCATTCATCTAGAAATTTCATGAAGTCATTGTTTTTAGTAGCTGAGTAGTACTCCAATGTGTAAATGTACACTCAGTTTAAATTCTAAATTATTTATAAAATTTTTTTTCTATACTTATTTAGGTGCATTCGGTACCCCTCAATGAGGTGAAATCTTTCTTGTTAAACAATTTTATGTTAGAATCAGACAATAAAGGAAGAGCAGAGACCCAGACACACAGGACTGGCAAGAACTGGGTAAGAACTGATTTTGACTAGCCAGGGGGCACAGAGATCTCAGCGGAGCATTCAGAAAGTGTGCGCCTGCCTGGCTTCATCCAGGGAACCATGAACCCAGCGGCTGTATTGGGCCCTCTGTTCCCTGCTGGCGGCTTCTGGGGTGAACAACAGGCACTTGGACCATCCGCCACCAGTAACAGCAGAGATCCAGGGACACAGGCCAGGTACAAGGGAAAAGCAAGAACCAATCACTCACAACAAGATGGCAAGAGGAAAGTGAAAGAACGTACCCCAGGGAATGCAAGACAACCTGGCAACACTAGAACCCAGCTCTCCCATCACAGCAAACAGCAGAATGCCAAACACTCCAGAAAAAGAAGACTCAAACACGAAATCCTACCTCAAGATGATGATAGAGATCCTTAAACAAGAACGGGAGGAAAAGCATAAAGAATTAGAAGCTTTTAAAGAAGAAACAAGAAAAACACTCAAAGAACTCAAAGAACTAGAAGAAAACAGAACCAAAGAGGTGAAGAAATGGAAGAAGGAATTTAAAATGGAAATGGACACAATAAAGAAAACACTAAAAGAGACAACCCTACAGGAAGAAATCCTAAAAAAAGATATCAAGAGTCACAGATGCAAGCATTTCCAACAGACTACAAGAGATGGAAGAAAGAATCTGAGGGGCCAAAGACAAAATTGAAAACATAGACAAAACAGTCAGAGAAGATGCAAAAACCAAAAAGCTCCTAATCAAAAATGTGCAGGAGATCCAGGACACAATGAGAAGACCAAACCTAAGGATGATAGGAATAGAAGAGGGCAAGAATATCAACTAAGAGGTACAGTAAATATCTTCAACAAAATCCTGGAAGAAAACTTCCCTACCCTTAGAAATGAGATTACCACGAGCATATAAGAAGCCTACAGAACTACAAATAGTTTGGACCAGAAAAGAAATTCCTCCTGACACATAATAGTCAAAACACCAAGTGCCCAAAGCAAAGAAAGAATACTAAAAGCAGTAAGGGAAAAAGGTCATGTAACAAATAAAGGCAGACCAATCAGAGTCACACCCGATTTCTCAACAGAGACTATGAAAGCTAGAAGAGCCTGGACAGACTCTAATCATGCAGACCCTAAGAGAGCACAAGTGCCAGCCCAAGCTGCTATAACAAGAAAAACTATCAATCACCATAGATGGCAAGAGGAAGATATTCCAAGACAAAACTAAATTCACACAATATATGACCACAAACCTAGTACTACAACAAATTATAGGTGGAAAACCCAATACAATGAGGGGAACCACCTCATAGTAAAAACAAGAAAAAAATCTAAGCAAGAAAACCAATAGAATAAAGACACACAGGCACAATTCATCCTACCAAAGCAACAATATCAGGAAACAGCAACCAGTATTCCTTGATATCTATAAACATAAATGGACTCAACTCCCCAATAAAAAGATATAGGCTATCAGAATGGATACATAAACAAAACCCAGCATTGTGCTGCATACAGGAAACTCATCTGAGAGACAAAGACAGACACTATCTCAAAAAAAAAAGGTTGGGAAAAAACCTTCCAAGCAAATGGCCCCAAGAAGCAAGCTGGAGTGGCCATTCTAATATCGAATAAAGTAGATTTTCAACCAAAAGTTATCAAAACAGATAAGGAAGGACACTTTTTACTCATTACAGGGGAAATCTGTCAGAAGAAACTCTCAATCCTTAACATATATGCTCCAAACACAAAAGCACCCACATTCATAAAAGAAACCCTACTAAAGCTCAAAATATACATTTTACTCCACATAATAATAGTGGGAGACATTAAAACCCCACTCTCACCAAAGGACAGATCATGAAAAAGAAACTGAACAAGGACACTGTACAACTAGCAGAGACTATGAACCAACTGGAATTAATAGATATCTATAGAACATATCATCCTAAAACAAAAGAATACACCTTCTTCTCAGCACCTCATGGCACCTTCTCGAGAACTGACCAAATAATTGGACACAGAACGAGCATCAATCAATACAAAAATATCGAAATACTCCCATTCATTCTTTTAGACCACCATGGTCTAAAGCTGATTTTTAATAACAACAAAGACAACAAAAAGCCCATATACACATGGAAACTAAATAATGCTCTATTAAACCATAGCAGGGTCAAAGAAGAAATAAAGAAAGAAATTAAGGATTTTCTAGAATTCAATGAAAACGAAAACACAACATACTCAAACTTATGGGATGCAACGTAAGTAGTAATGAGAGGAAACTTATAGCACTGAGTGCTTCCAAAAAGAAACTGGAGAGAGCATACACTAGCAACCTGACAGCACAGTTGAAAGCTCTAGAACAAAAGGAAGCAGATAAACCCAAGAGGAGTAGACGGCAAGAAATAATCAAACTTAGGGCAGAAATAGACCAAATACAAAAAAAAAAAAAAAAAAAAAAAAAAAAAAAAAAAAAAAAAAAAAAGGAACTATTGAAAGAATCAACAAAACCCAGAGCTGGTTCTTTGAGAAAATTAACAAGATTGATAAACCCTTAGCCAGATTAACCAGAGGGCAAAGAGAGAGTATACAAATTAACAAAATAAGAAAAGAAAGTGGAGAAACTGAAACTGTGGAAATTCAAGAAATCATCAGATCCTACTACACAAGCCTATACTCAACAAAGCTGGAAAATCTGGAGGAAATGGATGAAATCCTAGACAGATACAAGATATCAAAGTTAAACCAAGACCAGGTAAACTATCTAAATAATCCCATAACACCTAAAGAAAGAGAAGCAGTCATCAAAAGTCTCCCAACCAAAAAAGCCCAGGTCCAGATGGGTTCAGTACAGAGTTTTATCAGACATTTATTGACGACATATTACTATTACTCTCCAAACTATTCCACAAAATAGAATCAGATAGAACACTACCTAACTCATTTTTTGAGGCTACAATAACCCTCGTTCCTAAACCACACAAAGACCCTACAAAGAAATAGAACTTCAGACCAATCTCACTTATGAACATTGATACAAAAATACTTGACAAAATCCTTGCAAACCAAATCCAAGAACACATTAAAACAATCATTCACCGTGATCAAGTAGGCTTCATCCCTGGGATGCAGGGATGGTTTAATATGAGGAAATCCCTCAAGGTAATTCACCATATAAACAAACTCAAAAAAAAAAAAAAAAAAAAACCACATGGTCATCTCACTAGATGATGAGTAAGCATTTGACAAAATCCAACACCACTTCATGTGAAAAGTCTTGGAAAGAACAGGAATCCAAGGTCCATATCTAAACATAATAAAAGAAATATACAGCAAGCCAACAGTCAACATCAAACTTAATGGTGGGAAACTTGAAGCAATCCCACTAAAATCAGGGACCCGACAAGGCTGCCCACTCTTCCCCTACCTATTCAACATAGTACTGGAAGTCCTGGCTGGAGCAATTAGACAAGAAAAGCATATCAAAGGGATACAAATTGGAAAGAAAGAACTAAAACATCACTATTTGCAGATGACATGATAGTGTACTTAAGCAACCCCACAACTTCAACCAGAGAACTCCTACAGCTGATAAACAAGTTCAGCAAAGTGGCTGGATATAAAATTAACTCAAACAAATCAGTAGCCTTCCTATATTCAAAGGACAAACAGGTGGAGAAAGAAATTAGGGAAAAGGTACCCTTCACAATCATCACAAAAACTATGAAATACCTTGGTGTGACTCTAACTAAGCAAGTGAAGGACCTGTATGACAAGAACTTCAAACCTCTAAAGAAGAAAAATGAAGAAGATTGCAGAAAATGGAAAGATCTCCCTTGCTCATGGATTAGAAGGATCAACATTTTTAAAATGGCCATCTTACCAAAAGCAATCTACAGATTCAATGCAATCCCCATCAAATTTCCAACCCAGTTCTTCATTGAGTTGGAAAGAGCAATGTGCAGTTTCATCTGGATTAACAAAAGACCTAGAATAGCGAAATCCATCCTCAACAACAATAAAACATCTGTGGGAATCACTATCCCTGACCTCAAGCTATATTACAAGGCAATTGTGCTGAAAACTGCATGGTACTGGTACAGAAATAGTCACATGGATCCATGGAATAAAATAGAACATCCAGAAGTGAGCCCTCACATATATGGTCACCTGATTTTTGATCAAGGAGATGTAAACATTCAATGGAAAAAGGACAGCGTATTCAACAAATGGTGTTGGTCCAACTGGCACTCAGCATGCAGAAGAATGAAAATAGACCCTTTCTTATCTCCTTGTACAAAAGTGGATCAAAAATCTTCACAGTAAAACTAAGTACACTGAAACTATTAGATGAGAAAGTAGGGAAAACCTTAGAACTTATAGGCACAGGGAAAATTTCCTGAACAAAACACCAATGGCTCTAAGGTCAGAGATTGACAAATGGGACTTAATGAGAGTGTAACATTTCTGTAAGGCTAAAGACAGTGTCAAGAAAACAAAACAGTAGCCAACAGAGTGGAAAAAGATCTTTACCAACCCCACATTATATAGAGGCCTAATGTTCAAGGTATACAAAGAACTCAAAAAGCTAGACACCAGGGAATTAATCAACCCTATTAAAAATGGGGTACAGATTTAAACAAAAAGTTCTCAATCGAGCAACATCCTCAGAAACATCTAAGGAAGTGCTCAACATCCTTAGCCATCAGGGAAATACAAATCAAAACAACCCTGAGATTCCACCTCACACCAGTCAGATTGGCCAAGATCCAAACTCAGATGACAACAGATGCTGGCAAGGATGTGGAGAAAAAGCAACACTTCTCCAGTGCTGTTGGGGTTGTAAACTGATACAACCCTCTGGAAATCAGTCTGGTGGTTCCTCAGAAAAATGGACATAGTACTACCTGAAGACCCAGTTATTCCACTTCTGGGCATATACCTCAGAGACGCTCCAACACATGCACCACAATATTCATTGCAGCTCTATTTATGATAGCCAGAAGCTGGAAAGAACCCAGATGTCCTTCAGTAGATGAATGGATACAAAATTGTGGTACATTTACACAATGGAGTACTACTCAGCTATCAGAAACAATGACTTTACGAAATTCTTAAGAAAATGTATGCATCTAGAGAATATCATCCTGAGTGAGATAACCCAGTCACAAAAGAACAGACATAATATGCAGTCACTGGTAATGGGATACTAATCCCAGAATGCTCTGAACACTCCGGAAACAACTCACAGACTGTGTGAAGTTCAACAACAGCAACAACAACAACAAAAAATATATTTTTATTAAAATAGAACTGTATCACATCCCCTTTTCTTCAGTACGGCCTGTCCTAGTTTCTTTTTTATACCCTCAAATTAATAGCCTCTTTTCCTATATTGTTGTTACATATATAAATATGTGTATGTGTATGTACCCACAAATACTTAATTATAATCTTAAAAATATGTATTTGTATACTGTTATGCAAAAATGTTGAAATTTTGTACATCTAATTTTGCTTTTTAAAATTAAGTAAAAAAAGAATCAGACAATAAAATATCATCCATGTAATGGTAAATAACAGACTGAAGAAATAATTTACAAATTATTTTTAGTGGTTGTTTCACAAAATATTGACATAATATTAATACTAATTAATATTCATTGAAGAAGAACCTTCCATTAATTTTTTTTAATGATTTAGCATTATTATATATTGACATAATAAAAGTAAAATTTTTTCTGTATTGTTATTGTAAGGAAGTAGTGAAAAAACTTTAACCAAATAACTATAATAGGCTAATGTGGGTAGACAGAAGTTAAAGAAATTCCAGTATGAAAGAACCCATAGAACAAATTATTCTATTTACAGCTCTTAAATCTGTTAACACTCTCCATTGTCTCAATTTTTATTACAAATGCAGGAGAATTCCAAGGGTTAGGGGACTCCTCAATATGTTTAGCTTTTAATTGTTTCTGTACTAGATGCTCAAATGACTAAATTTTTTCTCTATAAACAGGCTTATTGGTTAGCCATTTTAAAGACAAGGCTGTTGGCATGTCATTAGCAATGGTCTCTAGTCTAAATTTGGAAAACCAATTTCTGCTTTGTTCTGTTTATTGACAAACATATATAATAAATGTTATTGAAAAATTTTGCAATAACTTCAGGAATATGACCTATTTTAACATCATTTTTATGAGCTTTTTCTGGAATAAATGAGTATTAATTTGAGTTCCCTATTCTAATAAATCCCTTCCTCATAGGTTTATGGTTATCTCAGCCACATATGGATTTAAATTTCCTACTTGGCCTTCTGGCCTTATACATTTAATCCAATCAATACTGTTTCACATGAGATAGTGTTCTAGTATCTATAAACCGAGTGGAGATATCTCACAAAGCCCAAGTTTGATTCCAGGAGTCCTCAGAAATTATGGACACATCACCTGAGTGTCCTCTAAAACTTCAATTTTAATACCACGTACCATTAACCTTAATTTTGGTCTTTCATCATTAGTAATAGTTTGCCAAGCACTTTCCTCCCAGTACTTCCAAATTCTCTTGTCCAATTTATTGAAGCAGCTTTACCTTTATAATATGGGAGTAATAATAATTGGGCAATCCCATCACTCTGCTATGATTGGATGGTTTTCTTAACAGAAGCCATGACTTAGTTTCACATTGATAGTCTTCATCTATTAATCCTGGATATACAATAAACCCATGAGCTGTGAAACTACTTTTTCCCAAATGGTCCATACAGATTCTGTTGAAATAAGAGCAGACACACCCGTAGCTATTTTATAACAAGGAGTCTGTGGGGACAATGTAAATGTTTACCCACTGACATGTCGAGAGCAGCTCTATCTGCAGTAGCATGCACTAAAGCTCTAGTGCTGACATTAAGTTCCCTGGAGTTTTGGTGAACTATTCCATTACTGACAGGATGTTGTTGGCTCATGTTGTTTGATCCTGGGCACTGACCTAGGTCCCTTCTCTGGTATCCTACTGGTAAAAACAGTCTTAGTCATCTCCTTACAGATTGGCAGTCATTAGCCCAATGTTAGGCTTTTTCACATCTATTCCAAATTCTTGGTGGTATATTTTAATTATTTTGAAAGGTATTTCATTTAGTAAGAAAATCTCTATATTATTTTTTCCCCAAAATGTTCAAACTTCCCAAAGGTAAAATACCACTTTTTCTGAGAGTTAAGTCCTTTAGCTAAGGCTGGTCAAGTTAAAGTTGCATTATATACAGCAGATACAACAGTAGTGTTAATCCATTAATCCAGATAGGCAACTTGAGTTTTTAATGGCATTTGTTTGTATGTTCAAAAGCCAAAGATTCAAGTTGCACCTTTCTTATATCTGAATCTCCTATTGTTTTATGCATGGCTGATGCTAATCTTTGCAACAAGTGTAAACTTTTTCAGGACTTTGGGTAATTTTACTGATAGATGTATTCATTTTTCCTGGTTCCTCAACTCTGTCTCATGCCCTTAAAGCAACAAAACCCAACCCAACCCAACCTAACCCAACCCAACCCAATTCAACCTAACCCAACCCAACCCAATTCAACCCAACCCAACCTAACCCAACCTAACCCAACCCAACCCAACCCAACCAAACCCAACCCAACCCAACCAAACCCAACCAAACCCAACCCAACCCAACCCAACCCAACCCAACCCAACCCAACCCAACCCAACCCAACCCAAGCCAACCTAAACCAAACCCAACCCAACCCAAACCCCCCAAAAAACTTTGTACTGTAGTGGCATTATCAAGTTGTACCTGGCTATGCCAGTCAGCATTCGACTTTCACCTAAAAGACAATCTTATCATAATTATTCCTTTAGCCTGATTACATTGTTCCATGGCCATTGATTCTTCTCTCCACTATGTAAGCCATTGTAATTGAGGACCTGCTTCTAACACAGCTCTCATTAAACCCTTCCACTCTTGCAGTATAATTCTGCTTTGCATAGCCTGATTGTTTATTATCTATCTCACATAATGTGAATTCATTGCTTCTTTTAATCATCTCAGATCTGTCCTATCTATAGGTTTCCAATCAATCAGAACATAACCTTGAGAAGGTTGATTATCTGTTTGAATTTTCTGCATTGTTACTGAAAACACCAGAGCAGGTGTTATTTTTAAGACCCAAGCAATAATTCATCTATTTTATCACCAGGTGGCAGCAAAGATCTATGATTAAACACTTCTCTCTCTCTCTCTCTCTCTCTCTCTCTCTCTCTCTCTCTCTCTCTCTCTCTTTCTATCTCTCATGAGAAGGGCTTAGCTTGGTTTAGTTCTTGGCCAAACTTTCTTTTTTTTTGCCTGTCTTTTAAATCCTCTCTCTCTTGTTTCAGGATGTAACTACCCCCCATACCCTTTCTCTTGTTTTGGGAATAAACTTCTTTGTCTCAAGAGCTTTTCTGTTTCTCTATTCAATATTTAAAGTTGTGCAGTAAATTCAAGGTTTTATTTTAGGTCTATCTCATCTGCAGGAGGGGGAGGAAATTCCTCTCCTCACTTGTCTCCCTTCCAGTTTCTTCCCAGGTAACCCTTTCATTTATTGACAGATTAATCTGCTGTCCATTAGACCTCTATATTTTTGACTGTTCACACTGTAATGGTTCTAAGGCATTTGAAATGAAATTTTGCACATAAAGACTAAGTTTTGTAGGTAATTCCTCTCCTCCTAGTGGACTCATATTAACGCCTTTAGCACTTGTCTCCATACAAAATAAAATAGCATTTATTTATTTATTATTTTATAATAATTTATTTATTCACCTTACAACTCAATCACATTCCCTCCTCCTCTCAGTACCACTTTTACACTCCCCCCATTACTCCCTCCTCGGATAAGGGGAAGCCCCTGTTGGGTATCACCCTACCCTAGTTCATCTAGTTGCAGCAGGACTAAGCAAATTTTCTACTACTGAGGCCCAACCAGGCAGTCCAGTTAGGTCCAATGGCAGGTAACAGTCAGAGACAACTGCTCCAGTTGTTAGGGGATCCACATGAAGACCAAGATACACAACTACTACAAGTGTACTGGTAGCCTAGGTCCATCCCAAAATGCTCCCCAGCTGGTGGGACAGTTTCTGGGAGCCCCCATGGGCCCAGATTGGTTGACTCTGCAGATCATCCTGTGATGTCCTTGATCCCTTCAGCTTGTTCAATTCTGTTTTCTACTCTTACGGAGTTTCCTCTGATGTTTGGACATGGTCTCCACAGCTATTTCTACCAGTTGCTGGATGAACCATCTCAGGAGACAGCCATGTTATGCTCCTGTCTGCAAGCCTAGCAGAATATCATTAATAGTGTCACATGGGATAGTTCTCAAGTTAGGGAAGTCATTGATTGGCCATTGCCTCAGTCTCTGCTCCATTTTTAATCCCTGCACATTTTTGGATTGAAGGTTTTGTGGGTGGGCTGATGTTCCTCTCCCTTCACTGGAAGTCCGACTATATGGTCAGTTTTGGAGAAAATGTGTGCTTTTATTATTTGGTGTTTGTTTCAATAGAATTAGATTTTTGGTTTTCCTAGAGTGAAGTTTTTCTCTTTGTGTCAGAGTTTTCCATCTATTATTCTTTGTAGGGTTCGATTTGTGGACAGATATTATGTAAATTTGTTTTTTTTTTTCTGAAATATCTTGGTTTCTCCATCTATGGTGACTGAGAGTTTTGCTGGATATAGTGACCTGAGCTGGAACTTGTTTTCCCTTAGCATATGTATGATGTCAGTCCAGGATCTTCTACCTTTCATAGTCTCTGTTGAAAAGTCTAGTGTAATTCTGATTGGTCTGCCTTTATATGTTACTTGTCCTCTTTCTCTTACTGTTTTTAGTAAAAAACTTTCTTTGTTTTGAGCATTTGTTGCTTTGACTATTATGTGTCATGAAGAATTTTTTTTTCTGGTCCAATCTATTAGGGGTTCTGTAGGCTTCTTGTATGTTTGTGGCCATCTTATCTTTTAGGTTAGGGAAGTGTTCTTCTATAATTTGGTTTAAGATATTTACTGGCCCTTTAAGTTGGGAGTCTTTGCTCTCTTTTATACTGATTATCCTTAGGTTTGGTATTCTCATTGTGTCCTGATTTCCTCATTGTTTTGTGTTAGAATTTTTTTTTGATTTTTGCATTTTCTCTGACTGTTGTGTCAATGATTTCTATGGTATCTTCTGCTCCTGAGATTCTCTTCTCCATATTTTGTATTCTGTTGGTGATGTTAGCATCTATGACTCCTGATGTTTTTTCTAGGTTTTCCCACTTCAGGATTGTCTCCTTTTGTGTTTTTCCCATTGTTTCTATTTCTGTTATCAGTTCTTTCACCTGGTCGTTTGTGCTTTTCTTTAGCTCTTTAAATAATTTTTGTGTTTCTTCTTTAAGGGCTTCAACTTGATTGCATGTATTCTCTGTACTTCTTTAAGTATGTTATTTATGTGCTTCTTAAAGACCTCCATCATCATTGTGAAGTATGATTTTTAAGTCTAAATCTTGTTTTTCTTGTGAGTTGGGATATCTACTATTTACAATAGTGGGAGAACTGGTTCTGATGTTGTCAGGTTTTTTTGGTTTCTATTTCTTAGAATCTTGTGCTTGCCTCTTGCCATCTTGCTATAGGTGATGTTAGGTGACCTTGTTGTTTCTTGCTGGAGCTTGTCTCTCTTGTGGGTCTATGGGCCCATGGTCTCCAGAGGGAGATTGTTCCTGGGCGTTTGTCTCTCTGGGTAGACTGTGAGTTCTTATGGCAGACTGCCAGTCCTGACAACACTGTGCTGGGTCTTTTGAACATTTTTTAACTGCTTTTTGGTCTTTCAATATTTCTCTTTTGAGAATTCTGTTTAGTTCTGTGTACTATATTTTAATTGGGTTATTTAGCTTGTTTGTGTTTAATTTCTTGGGTTCTTTCTATACTTTGGATATTAGTCCTCTGTCAGATGCAGAGTTAGTAAAGATCTTTTCCTATTCAGTAGGTTGCTATTTTGTCCTATTGATGGTGTCCTTAGACTTGCAAAATCTTCTCATTTTCATAATTTGTTAATTGTTCATCTTAGTGCCTGAGCTATTGGTGTTCTTTTCAGGAATTTATCTCCTGTGCCAACGTGTTCAATGAAATTCTGCCACTTTCTCTTCTATTAAATTTAGTTTGTCTGGTTTTATGTTGAGGTCTTTGATCTACTTGGACTTTGATTTTGTGTAGGGTGATAGATATTAATCTATTTGCATCAATTAGACCAGCACCATTGCTTGAAGATGTTTTCTCTTCTCCATTTTATGGTTTTGGTTTTTTTGTCAAATATCAAGTATCCAGAGATATATAGGTTTATTTCTGGGTATCTAATTCTATTTCATCAATCAACATCTCTATTTTTAATGGCAGTATCATGCCATATTTTAATAATATTGCTCTGGAGTATAGTTTGAAATCAGGAGTGGTAATACTTTCAGAAGTTCTTTTATTTTATAGGATTATTTTAGCTATCTAGGGTTCTTTGCTTTTTCATATGAAGTTGAGAAATGTACATTCAAGGTCTGTAAAGAATTGTGTTGGAATTTTTATGAGAATTAGACTGAATCTGTATATTTATTTGGTAAGATGGATATTTTTTCTGTGTTAAAGGATTGGTAAAACCATGAACATAGAAGATCTTTCCATTTCTGATATCTTCTTCAATTTCTTTTTTTACAGACTTGAAGTTCTTGTCATATAAGCTTTTTATTTGCTTGGTTAGGGTTACCTAATATATTTTATATTATTTGTGGCTATTGTAAAGGATTTTATCTTTGTAACTTTTTTCAATTCTTTTATCATTTGTGTAAACAGGACTATTGTTGTTTTTTGTTTGTTTGTTTCAGTTAATTTTGTATCTAGCCACCCCACTGAAGGTGTTTATCAGCTGTGTGAGTTCTCTGGTAAAATTTTGGAGAATTCATGTATACTAGCAAATCATCTATAAATAGTAACACTTGGATTTCTTCCTTTCAATTTGTATCACTTGGTTTCCTTTAGGTGTCTCATTGCTTTGGGTAGAACTACAAGTGCTATGTTTAATAGATAGGGAAAGTGTTTAGCCTTGTCATGTGCCTGATTTCAGTGGAATTGCTTTAACGTTTCTTTTCATTTAGTGTGAGGTTGGCTATTGGTTTGCTGTATATTGCTTTTATTATGTTTCGGTATAAACCTTGGATTCCTGATCCCTCCAAGACTTTTAGCATGAAGGGGTGTTGGATTTTGTCAAAGGCTTTCCAGCATCTAATGAGATAATCATTTATTATTTTAGTTTGTTTATATGGTGGACTAAGTTGATGGATTTCTCTATATTGAACTATCCCTGCATCCCTGGTATGAAGCCTACTTGATCATGGTTAATGATGCTTTTGATGCATTTCTAGATTTGGTTTCTATCTTACTGAGCATTTTTTGCATTAGTGTTCATATGAAATAGGTCTGTAGTTCCCTTTCTTTATTGAATCTTTGTGTGGTTTAGGTAACATTGTTACTGTGGCCTCATAGAATGAGTTTGGCAATTTTCTTTTTGTTTCTATTTTGTGGACTAGTTTGAGGAATAGTGAGTAATATTATCTCTTTGAAAGTCTGGTAGATTTCTAGACTAAAACCATCTAGCCCTAGGTTTTCTTTGGCTTGGAGAGTTTTAATGACTACTTCTATTTAATTAGAGATTATATAATTATTTAGGTAGTGGTATCTGTCTG
Organism: Micromys minutus; assembly: GCF_963924665.1. Lineage (NCBI taxonomy): Eukaryota > Metazoa > Chordata > Mammalia > Rodentia > Muridae > Micromys > Micromys minutus. Next base: position 54,765,547 of record NC_137984.1, on the reverse strand, counting down.
GAGAATCACACACTTTACTTGGATTTTCCAGTGTTGTTCATTTCATGCTTTTGAAGTAAGACATGATTCTTTGAATTTGCTCAGTGTCTGTTTCTATGTTTTCTTTTCCCCTTTTAATTTTGTTGATTTAGATACTGTCTCTCTGGCTGTTACATAGTTTGGCTAAGGGTTTGTCTATTTTGTCTATTTTCTCAAAGAAGCAGTTCTTGGTTCCGTTGATTCTTTCTACTGTTCTCTTTGTTTCTATTTTATTAATTTTAGCCTCAAGTTTAATTATTTCCTGCCATCTACTCCTATTGGATGTATTTGCTTCTTTTTTAGTTCTAGAGCTCTTAGGTGTATTTTAATTTACTGGTATGATAACTCCTTTATATATTTATGAAGGCACTTAATGTTATAAACTTTCCTCTTAGCATTGCTTTCATTGTGTGCCATGAATTTTCAACATCCATCTATGCCTGGGCTTTTCTCATAACCTCACTACTGGCTTTTGTGAGTTCATTTTTAGTCTGACCTAAATTAATCATTTCACCTTTTTGACAATTTCATTTACATAGAATTTTTACTAGGATGTGTCTCTCTAACTTTCTAGCACACTTTGTTGCCTAGATTTTACTCCAGGCTTTTGTGGTCTGTTTTTGTTCTTTTTTTTTTTTTGCATGAATTTTTTTTCTTCTATGCCAGGCCTGAATTTTTCAGCAGTCAGATTTTCCTGGCATATTTCCCTAGGTATTTTACACATCCTGGATGCCTGGTCTTTTCACCTCTTCTGTATCACAGCTTTTGTCCCTGTGTGGGTCTTCTGAACTTTTCCAGAGTATTTTTACCCTGACCTTTTTGTCCCTCCTTTCCTCTATATACTGGCAAATTTTGTGCATCAATTTGACAGAAGCTAGTGTCATCACAGAGAAAGGAACCACTATTGAGGAAATGCCTCCGTGACAACCAGCTGCAAAGTATTTTCCCATTAGTGATCAATGGGGGAGGGCCCAGGTCATTGTGGGTGGTACCATCCCTGGGCTGGTAGTCCTGGATTCTATAAAAAGGCAGGCTGAGGAAGACAGGGGAGCAGGCCAATGAGCAGTGTGTGTGTGTGTGTGTGTGTGTGTGTGTGTGTGTGAAGGCACAAGGTTGATGTTGGTAACCAACCTCTTTCAATTTATTCAATGAGGCTATGTTTTCTAATCAAATCCAGAGACTGGGTGGCCTTGATAGCCAGGCTTCTCTGAAGATCTTTAGTCTCTGCCTTCCTAGGCTACAATTACAGGTCAGTTGCCCATGCCCAGTTGGCATTTCCATGGGTTTAGGGGGATTAGAACTTTGTTTTTTGTTTCAATGGCAAGCACTTAAACCACTGGGCCAAATCCCCAGTTTTTTTTTTTTTTTTTTAAAAAAAAGGTCTTTGTACTTGTTGAAATGTTTGACTCTAGAAAATTTCCTGTTTTGTTTATGAAGCCATGTCTGGCTAGGTTGGTCTTGATAACTGAGTTTTCTTGCTACAGTGTTTCTAATGTTAAGAGTTATCATATTAAACTGGGGACCAAGGATCTTCTCTGTTTAACCCTAGTGTAGATAGGTACACAGTGAGTTGATATACAAGAACATTTCTCTATTTTTGACATTAGTGGAGACTGCTTAACAAAATTAATGAAAAATACATTGTTTTTATATTCTTCCAGCCTTCCTTTCAGTTAGCAGGAGGCATAAGATCAGTTCTAGAAAATATAAAGGTAAAACTTTCTTCTGTGAAGGGTTCTCCCCTTTAACAAATATAAGAGGAGGAGCTAGAGAGATGGTTCAAATAGTTAGGAATGCTGGCTGTTCTTTTAAAGGACTCAGGTTTAATTTCCACAATGCATATAGCAGCTTACAACTGTCTGTAACTACAGTTCCAGGTGTCCAAACATCCTCATGTACACATACAGGGTAAACACCAATGTATATAAAAATAAAGTAAAAAACATATGTAAGGATAGAGATTATGAATGGGGATGTTAGTAATGGGTTTCAAAATTCACTTATCGAGAATGAAAGGTGGTGAAGAAGAATTACATAGCATAAGGCTAATGTTTAATTATATATCACGTGATTGAAAATCTATAGGACAATAGATTGTAAAAGTTCTAGCCATTGGAAAATCGGTATGTGAGGTGAAAGATATGTTAGTTTGATTTATTCACACTTGGTGTATATAGCTTTGCCTGCTAGTTATACCTTACTAAAGCTGGGAAGTCAAGAGTGAGTGAAGAACTAAGAGGAGATGTTCAGGAACCTCTCTGCTCACCTGCTTACATGTTAGATGCTATTTCCAGATATGAGGTCATCATAGACCCAGCATGAAACCCAATATGTGGACAAGAGCAAGATGATGGACAGGCTTTCCCAAGCCTCTTTGAACCACTTTCCTTTTGCAAAGCAAATTCAGTAATGATTTAAAATACTCTATGTAAAGATCTATTTAATTGCAACTAAAATATTTTCTAAGTGGTAACACAAACTCTGAGCACATGGTCAGAATCCAACAATGTTGACGATGCTCCTAGGAGGCTTGCAGCAAGTGGCCTTGTATGGGGATCTAATGTGATGGGGTTACATGTCAACTAAATCAACAAGAGACTTTCAAGTGCAGAGCAGAGACCACTCCCTGTTTGGGTTATCTGTTCTTCAGGTCTAGCACTTGTCTTTTTTCCAACACAGTAGGTGCTCCAAAACTGTTTCCAGAATAATAAAAGGCTATTCTGGTGAAAGCAGTATTTTAATTATTTTAAAGCATTTCCAAGTCAGGCATATCACATATCCAGAAAATGGTATTTTTCTCTGGATAAATTTTAGAAGACACATTAAATGTTTACACATTTAATTTAACAGTTTGTTTTTATTAAAAATCAAACACAAAATATTACATTTCTATTTCATGACCATCATCCCAGATTCTTAGCTCCTACCTCTGTATCTGTCATTGAAAGTGGAAAATGAATGTAGCCTGGTAATTCTGCAAAGATGCAGTCCCTCATTAAATATGCCATTATGTTCAGTAGACTGTGTTTAGTTAAAAAAATTCACATACAGGCATTTAAAAAACATTTGAAAATTGTTTAAGTTGAACTAATGGAGAGATAGTCTCTCCCTAAACCTTCGGCTGGTAAAACTTTATGTCCCAGTCACTCTGCAAGCAGTCTGATTGTCCAAGAACTTGCTGAGTTTAAATTTTATTTATTTCTCTACTCCACAGATACCTTTGAGTGACTTGCTATGCACTAGAGCCCTCCCCCAACATATTTTTACTTGTTATTTGGGGATTTTATACAATGCACCTCAATTATACTTGCTTCCCAATCCACCAAGTCTAATTTGTGTTGCCCATATAGTCACTGAAGTATCTACCCTCAGCCAGCTCATTAAAGAAGACTGAGTTTCCCCCTGTCACACTTACACCAGAAGCCAACAACTATGAAGAAGTGTTTTTAATTTTTATCACAAATTTAAGGTCTTTCTTCAATACCATCCTGTCTGGACTGTTTCTTTTGGTGGAGGGTGTTTGTAGACTCCTTTAATGTCTATTATTCTTAGTTATGAGTCTATACCACTGCAAAAGAATGTTCCTTGCCCGTGACAGGGGATCATAAATCTTCTTGTAGTTTCCTACAGCATCATGGACCATAGACATCAACATGACCTGTAGCAGCACAGACCATGAACTCTTTCAAGGAGATTTTAAAGAGTGAACATTCTTGATCTTGGACATGTAGTTGCTCAGAATCAGGGTGATGGTGTAGTTGAACAGTGTTTATGGGGTAGGACCTACACAAGTTCCAGGCCACCACATGCCACTATGCCCTGGTTACCACCTGGAACCCTCCTGTCCCAAAGCAAAGTGAGCAGCAGAAACAGTGGTGGGATAGCTCAGTGGGCATTAAAGAGAAGCCAGGCCCTTTTATCCACCATAGCTGTGCTGCCATATCTCTTGCTGTCACCATGTTCTATTTTCATTTTTTCTGATTTCTGTTCTGTTTTGTCATTTTTTTACAATTATTTTTCTCTTATTTTCTAAATGCTAGAAATATATCAGTAATCAGCATTTTTAATGACTAACTTTATGGATCCTGCATATATATCTTACATTACTAATAGGAATAATATTCTTGAATCAGACACAAACTTCCTGACAAAGTCTCAGAAGGCACAGAAGCTTACCAATTCAGTAGTGTACAATGGTGGCAGGGTCTCAGATTTAGTTTAAGGCTTAGATACATCTTGTTAATGATTCACTCCAAACTGATCTACTGTTAATTGCTCAGTCCATTCATCTGGTCACAGCTCACAACAGTTTTCTCTTTGTTTCTAGGATCTACATATTGTTTGATTTCTTTCTGGAAGTCATCCCAGAGCTCTCTTATGATCTACTTCTAGGCATGTGTCTAATAATAGCAGTGATCGAATATTAAAATGACTTCTCAATCAAGAAAGAACTATAACCTCATGCGACATGGAAATGTGAATGACACTGACTGAGCCCATGCTGTTAGAAGGACAGAACAATTGCTGTAAAGATGCTTAGTGGGTTTCCCACACATCTTCAGAAGAGTTACAGACTCCAGGAGCCTAATGTTTACTAATCTATTATAACATGTCAGACACAGTACTGAACTTAATTACATTTTATCCTTTAAGCCTCTTGCAAACAGGTAAAATAATTAATTTTACAAATAATGAATTTTTGGATCCAAGAGCTTAGGTCACTTGTCCAAAGTACCATAACTTGTAGTATGGCCATGGGAGACTCAATCAAAATTCTGTGGCAGTCTTAAATCTATTGCTGTTACTTCTTGTTTTGGTTTGTTTTGGTTATAGGCAGTCTTTTTATGGCTACCCTGGAATTTGTGATTCTCCTGCCTCAGCCCCACAAATGTTGGCATTACAGGTATGCACAACATTGGCAGCTCATATTCCTTTCCTGTCATACTACACTGTCCCCTACAATATCAATATATAAAGTTAACTTAATTCTTTTAAATGTCCAGTACTTTGCATGAAGAGTTATTTTTTATATCAAATGGTCGAGATCAACTCTGTCAAACTACAGGTTCCCCAAGGCAGGATCGAGGATTGAAAGAAAAAAGAGACAGTCAAAATAGTAACATGACTTCTGCGATCTGAGGTTAAAGTAAAGCCTTCTTTAGTCAGCCCTCTTTTAAACCACTTTAACTACATGCAGAAAGATAACATCAGTTATGAGTCAGGGAACAAACAAATTAATAGTTAAAAATCCTCCAAACATCTTTCTGGAGGTGTTAGGATCATGGGCAAGAGGGGATCCTAAGAGACAAAGAGACTGCCACACCTACATCTGATGAGCTACAATTCTAAGTGCTCTGCCCTCAGCTTCAAATGCAAATGTTCTTAACCTGGACCAGTTTCTTGAGTATAGGACCAGAGTCAGATTTCTGCCTTGACCAGCTTCTGATTGTCCATTGTGATATAAAAAATTCCCACCACCAACTGTCCAGTGGTGCCAAAATGCTCTCCACATCAAACAATAAATTGACTGTGTTGCATATGATTTAATCCATGTATAGAACAAATAACTAGAATTTTCAACAATTTACAATTTTTCAGTCCTTCAGTCCTATGCAAATATTAGAGTTTACCATGCACATTAGATATAAAAGGTAATAGGTTAAGAGTCTGTATCAATTTTACATACTTAGTTTGCAACAAAGGATGATGAAGGTGTTTTCAGCATCCAGGGTACAACCAAAAATACAGCCAGAAAATCACAGCTGATGTTCTGATAATACAGCAATATCACCAGGTTAGGTTTTATCTCTATCATCTCTATCTACATCTATCTATCTATCTATCTATCTATCTATCTATCTATCTATCTATCTATCTATCTATCATCTATCTTTCTTTCTTTCTATCTATGAAAGATGAAGATTTCATCTTGAGAGAAAGCTGCCACAGTAGAGAGCTAAATAAACTCTTTAGTGCTATAGCAGACCAAACACACAAGTAACCTTCACTTAGATATTTAAGAAAACACTGATAGAAACTGTATACAATCAATTTGCAGGTAACATGAGCATGAGAAGGTGCTTTGTGGAATGGCTAATCGGTCACTTAAAAACAAATTCATTACGTTACTCTAATGTAGTAGATCAAGAAGAAAGGGTGGATGTCTTCTATTACAATTCCAGCAGTACTTTGAATGTGTGTTATAAACATTAACAACAATACTGATCCACAACAGACAGCCTAGTACATTATAGTTTTAAATACAGCAAACACCCACTCAGAACTATTAGCTGCCCTGTTTCTAAAATGTCAAATATCAAATGCACACACACACACACACTCACACACACACACAGAATGTGTATCTATGTGTTATACATACATATAGATATATTTGAACTTGTGGCCTGTGTATTCTATGAGAATTTTGGCATCATATAAATAATTAAAATCCTGTGTGCTATTTATGAGGAAGATAATTGTCAGGAGTTCCACCTGGCAGCTAAGAAAATAGAACACTGGTAAATAATTTCTAGAAATAAGTGTTATGGATTCCAATATAATTCAATCTGGATAAAGCAGTAGCATTATTTAATATCCTTGTTTGACTACTATTACCTGATACCATGACTAACAGGAAAATTGGCCATATAATTATCTAAGCAAGCCAACTAGGTTTTAAACAAACTGGTTCCGCTTTCATCAATAACACAGACATTCTTTTGTTGATTTTTGTTTGAGTCTCATAACCCAGGCTGGTCTCAATCTCACTATTCCATGCAGCTGAGGCTGACTTTAAATTATTGGTGTTCCTGATTTATGCAGGGGGTGAGGGGGCAGGGTGCTGGATGAAGCATTCTGACAAGGGGAACCGGTAGAATGACTGTAGCTGTGTCCTCCCTCAGACCCTCCAAACACAACCCAGTAGACTCATTGCTAACTTTGCTGCAGACCTCCAGCTACAGCTACTTCTTCTACCCTGCTGTCATCTCCAGTGGATCTCACAGATCTTTGCCTCCTGACTTCCTTCTTATGACTTACCTTCTTACCTGACCCCAACTCCAGCAGGCATTTCCTCTCCAGCCAGGGAAGTGGGAAAACTAACTATAGACCTTTACTGCTATCTCCCTCTGTCCCTCCAAGTCCAATCCTCTAATCTTATTCCCAACCATCACTAGCAATGCCACCGCAGCTGCTACCTCCTCCTCCACTACAGCTGCCACCACCATCAGCACCAAGAGTAGTAACAACAAAATAACAAAAATCAACAAACATTGTTCATTGGAATCTCTCAACATTACGGTCTAAGTTATACTATAAGACACAGACTAAGAGAATAGATACAAAACCAGGATCTGTCCTCAAGAAAGACATCTAAACAAGGATAGACATCACTTCAGAGTAATAGGATGAAGGAAAACATTCCAAGCAAATAGACCTAAGAAGTAAGCATGAATATCGATCAATTTTAATATCTGAGAAAACACACCAACAAATCAAAGCTAATCAGAAGAGATAGGGAAGAATACTACATATACATCAATGGAAAAATCCATCAAGTTTTCATTGCATTTCTCAACATTTATGCACCAAATACAAGGACACCCATGTTTATAAAATACTACTGCAACTTAAATCACATATTGATTCTCATATGCTGATAATGGAAGACTTTAATAGCTATAGTCTTCAATAAAGAGGTCATTCAGACAAAAACTAAATGAAGAAATTCTGGAGTAAACTGACCCTATAAACCAAATGGACCTAACAGATATTTATAGAATATCTTAACAAAACACAAAAGAATATACTTGGTTGTGGAGGTTTGAATATTCTTAGCCCAGGGAGTGCCACTATTTGGAGGTGGGATCTAGTTGGAGTAGGTGTGTCCTTGTTGGAAGAAGTGTATCACTGTGGTCATGGGTTTTAAAATCCTCATCCAAGCTGCCTGGAAGCCAGTTTTTTCCAAGCTGCCTTTGGAACAAGAGATAGAACTCTTCTCCAGCCTAATATTTGCCTGGATGCTGCCATGCTCCCATCTTGATGATAATAGGCTAAACCTTTGAATCTATCAAGCATCCCCAATTAAATGCTGTCCTTTATAAGAGTTGCCTTGGTCATGGTGTTTTTTTCACAACATTAAAACTCTAAATAAAGCATTCTCTAAAAGTGACCACATACTGAAACAGAAAACAAGTCTCAACAGATATAAGAAATGTGAAATAACATCCTGCACCCAATCTGGCCACTATGGATAAAAGCTATCAACAATAACAAAGGAAAGCTCACAAACTCATGGAAACTGAATCCTTCTCTACTGGATGAAAAATGGGTCAAGACAAATTTTTAAAAAAGTACCAAACTTCCTAGAATTGAATGAAACTGTCTGCACAACATACCCAAACTTATGGGACACAATGAAGGTAGTTTTAGGAGTAAGTTTATAGCATTAAGCACCGACATTAAAATGGCGGTGGTTCATACTAGCAACTCAACAGCACACTTGAAGGCTTTAGAACAAAAAGAAATCACACAAGAAAGAGATGTAAGGAAATAATTGAACTGAGGGTTAAAAATCAATGAAATAGAAACAAAGACAACAAAACAAAAAATCAAAGAAACAAAGACTTGATTTTTTGAAAAAAAAATCAATATAATTGGTACAAAATTAACACAAAAATTAGTATTTTTACATATTTAAATGACAGACTGAGAAAGAAATCATGGAAACAATCAACACCTCTCACAACAGCCTCAAACAACATCACACATATGAGTGTATTTCTAAGCAAGTGAGTAAAAGACTTGTATGATATAAGTCCTCATGATAGGATGAAGCATTTTTTAGAAATGTTCCCAACAGTGGTATATCTAGGTCTTGTGTAAGATTAAAAGTTTTAAGAAAATGCCATATTGACTTCTAAAGTGGCTGTACAAGTTTGGACTCCCACTAGCAGTGGATGGGAATTTCTCTTGCTCCACATCCTCAACAACATGAGCTATCACTTGTGTTTTTAATATCAGCTATTCTGACAGGTGTGAAATACAATCTGATTTTGATTTGCATTTCTCTGATGGATAGATGTTGAATATTTAAGGTATTTCTCTTTATTTCTTATAACTTTATTTTAAAAAGAGAGATACATGTACATATTTTTAAAAGCATTTTGGCATAATAATATATGAATATATTTTTGTCAGTAATTAATTCTTTTAGAGGTTTGATAGTATGCATTGAAATCTTACTAGTTACCATAAGTATAAAGCACATGTAGAACAGAATGTAACATGGAAACAGTCAGAGTTTTCTTGGTGTGTATAGATTAACATAATGATTTTTTAATAGCAAAAATTGCCACAGGCTATATTATTAGCTCTTAAATTGTTAATGATTTAAGGTCTAGGTATACCACACTCTGAGGGGGTGCTATTCACTTATTTTTTTTTCCTAAGAATGACTGAGGCTTTCACTATTTTTTTTTTTTTTTTTTTTTTTGAGCTTCATGTGGCCTGTGAGTTGTTTCTGGGATATTCAGAGCTTTCTGGGTCTAGTCAGTGACTGCATATTACATCTGTTCTTTTGGGACTGGGCTACCTTACTCAGGGTGATATTCTCTAGGTGCATCCATTTTCCTAGAAATTTCGCAAGTTGTTTCTAAGAGCTGAGTAGTACTCCATTGTGTAAATGTACCACGATTTTTGTATCCATTCACCTACTGAAGGACATCTGGGTTCTTTCCAGCTTCTGGCTATTATAAATAGAACTGCTATGACCATTGTGGTACATGTATCCTTATTTATGTTGGAACATCTCTGTGGTATATGCCTAGAACTAGAATAACTGTGTCTTCAGGTAGGACTATGTCCAATCGTCTGAGGAACCACCAGAGTGATTTCCAGAGTAGTTGTAACAGTTTACAACCCCACCAACAGTGGAGAAGTGTTCCTCTTTCTCCACATCCTTGCCAGCATTTGCTGACATCTGAGTTTTTGATCTTAGACATTCTGATTGGTGTAAGGTAGAATCTAAAGGTTGTTTTGATTTGTATTTCCCTGGTGACTAGGGATGTCCAGCACTTACTTAGATGCTTCTCAGTCATTCAGTATTCCTCAATTGAGAATTTTTTAGCTCTGTACCCCATTTTTTAATAGTATTGTTTGATTCTCTGGAGTCTAAATTCTTGAGTTCTTTGTATATAGTAGATATTAGACCTCTATCAGATGTGGGGTTGGTAAAGATATTTTCCCAATCTGTTAGCTGCCTTTTTGTTTTCTTGACAGTGTCCTTAGCCTTGCAGCCTTAACCTCGCAGTCCCATTAAGTCTCATTTCTCAATCCTCGGTCTTAGAGCACAAGCCATTGGTGTTCTGTTCAGGAAAATTTCCCCTGTGCCTACGTGTTCTAAGCTTTTTGCTACTTTCTCTTCTAATAGTTTCAGTGTACCTGGTTTTATGTGGAGATCTTTGATCCACTTGCACTTGAGCTTTGTACAAGGAGATAAGAAAGGGTCTATTTTCATTCTTCTGCAGGCTGAGTGCCAGTTGGACCAACACCATTTGTTGAAGAGGCTGTCCTTTTTCCATTGAATGTTTTCAGCTCCTTTGTCAAAAATCAAGTGACCATATATGTGAGGGCTCATTTCTGGATCTTCTATTCTGTTCCATTGATCAATGTGCCTATCTCTGTACCAGCACCATGCAGTATTTAACACAATTGCCTTGTAATATAGCTTGAGGCCAGGGATGGTGATATCTGCAGATGTTTTCTTGTTGTTGAGGATGGATTTCAATATTCTAGGTTTTTCCTATTCCAGATGGATTTGCAAATTGCTCTTTCCAGCTCTATCAAGAATTGAGTTGGAATTTTGATGGGAATTCAATTGAATCTGTAGATTGCTTTTGGAAAGATGGCCATTTTTATAATGTTGATCCTTCCAATCCATGAGCATGGGAGATCTTTCCATCTTCTGAGATCTTGTTCAATTTCCTTCTTCACAGATTTGAATTTCTTGTCATACAGGTCCTTTACATGCTTAGTTAGAGTCACAGCAAGGTATTTCATATTGTTTGTGACTACTGTGAAGGGTATCTTTTCCCTAATTGGTTTCTCCGCATGTTTGTCTTTTTAGTAGAGGAAGGCTACTAATTTGTTTGAGTTAATTTTATATCCAGCCACTTTGCTGAACTTGTTTATCAGCTTTTAAAGTTCTCTGGTGGAATTTTTGGGGTCACTTAAGTATACCATCATATCATCTTCAAATAGTGATGTTTTTACTTCTTCCTTTCCAATTTGTATCCCTTTGATTTCCTTTTGCTGTCTAATTTCTCCAGCCAGGACTTATTTTTGGAGGCACTCAGAAGTATGAGTTTCTTCTTAATACTGCTTTCATTGCATCCCATAGGTCTGGATATGTTGTGCTTTCCTTTGCATTAAATTTTAGAAAATCCTTAATTTCTTTATTTATTTCTTCTTTGACCATGTTATCGTTGAGTAAAACATTGTTCAGCTTCCATGTGTATATGGGTTTTTTGTCTTTGTTGTTATTAAAGATCAGCCTTAATCCATGGTGATCTGATCAGATGCATGGCAGTATTTCAATCTTCTTATATCTATTGAGGCTTGTTTTGTGCTGTGTGGTCAGTTTTGGAGAAGGTTCCATGAGGTGCTGAGAAGAAGTTGTATTTTTTTTTGTTTTAGGGTGAAATGTTCTGTAGATGCCTCTAATTCCAGTTGGTTCATCACCTCTGCTAGTTTCACTGTGTCCTTGTTCAGTTTCTACTTCTATGATCTGTTCATTGAGGAGAGTGCAGTGTTGAAGTCTCCCACATTATTTTGTGTAGTGCAATGTATGTTTTGAGCTTTAGTATGGTTTCTTTTATGAATATGGTTGCTCTTGTATTTGGAGCATATATGTTAAGGATAATGAGTCAAAAGTGTCCTTACTTAACTTTTTTAATAACTTTTGGTTGAAAATCTACTTTATTCGATATTAGAATGGCTACTCCAGCTTGTTTCTTGGGTCCGTTTACTTGGAAGGTTTTATTCCCAGCCTTTTACTCTGAGATAGTGTTTGTCTTTGTCTCTGAGATGAGTTTCCTGTATGCAACAAAATGCTGGATTCTATTTATGTATCCAATCTGATAGTCTATGTCTCTTTATTAGGGAATTGAGTCCATTTATGTTAACAGATATTAAGGAATAGTCGTTGCTGTATCCTGTTATTTTTGCTTTTAGAGGTAGAATTATGTCTGTGTGTCTTCTTTTGGTTTTCTTTCTTAGTTATTTTCATGCTTTTTCTAAGATGTAGTTTCCCTCCTTGTGTTGGGTTTTCCATCTATAATTCTTTGTAGGGCTGGATTTGTGGTCAGATATTGTGTAAATTTAGTTTTGTCCTGGAATATCTTGGTCTCTTTATCTATGCTGACTGAGAGTTTTGCTGGGTATAGTAACTTGGACTGACATTTATGTTTTCTTAGGGTCTGTTTGATGTCTGTCCAGGATCTTCCAACTTTCATAGTCTCTGTTGAGAAGTCAGGTATAATTCTGATTGGTCTGCCTTTATATGTTACATGTTGGCATGTAGTGGAATGCAAATAGACCCACACTTATCTCCTGTACAAACTCAAATCTAAATGGACCAAAGACTTCACCATAAAACCAGGTATATCAAACCTGATAGAAGAGAAAGTGGAAAGATCCATGAACTTATTGACATAGGAGAAGACTTTCTGAATAAACACCATTATCACAGGCAGTAAAATCAACAATTAATTGATGGAACCTCATGAAAATGAAAAGCCTCTGTATGCAAAGATCACTGTAATTTCGACCAAGCAGGAACCTATAGAATGAGAAAAGATTTTTTTTAATCAGCTCTTCATCTGAGAGAAGAACAATATACAAAATATATAATGAACCAAAAAAATACCTACTAGATATAAAAACATCAGATAATTCTATTAAACGAGATATAGATATAATTAGTGAATTCTGAAAAAGGGAAATTCAAATGGCTGAGAACCACTTTTAAAAAATAACTTTCAGGAAAATGCAAACCAAAAATTTTGAGATTTCATCTGATACCTGCTAAAATGATCAAGATCAATATCTCATGTGACAGACCATGCTGGCAAAGATGTGGAATAAAGGGAACACTCATTCATTGCTAATGGAGGTGAAAACTCTTAAGCCACTATTGAATTCAGTATGGTGATTCCTCAGAAGAAATGGGAATTTATCTACCTTAAGATACATCTCTTGTGCATTTACACAAAAGATTTTTAATCCTATCACATGGATGATTAATCAACCATGTTCATTGCTCTTTTGTTCATTATAGCCAGAAATCAAAAACAACCTAGATGTCCCTTAATGGAGGAATGGATAAAGAAAATGTGGTACATTTACACATTTGGTTGGGAGAAGACCTTGGGCAATACAGCTCTAACTGAGATGTCTCTATCAAATCCTTCCATTTAGACATCAGGGAATTCTGAGGAAGAGGAGGCAGAGAAAGTGAAATAAGCAGAGAAGATAAAGAATGCCAGAACAAGGCCCTGTAAATCAACCAAGCAAAGATCATATGAACTCACAAAAAAAAAAAAAAACCTCAGCACAGAGCCTGTGCACATCTGTACCAGTCATTCTGTGTACATCTTATAACTTTCAGTTTAATATTTTTATGAAACTTCTAAGTGTGTGAATGAGTGATCCTCTGAATCTCATGTCTTCTCTGAGGTTCTTTTCTTTCTCTTTCTTTGCCTTGTCCAATTTCAATGTGATTTATTTTATTCTTATTTTATTTTATTATAAAAATTATATTGCAAAAACTATTTCAGTGGTAAGGAAAAATTCATCTGCACATTCACAATGAAGTTATACTCAGGTTTGCTGACATATGCAGGATCTTCACCCAGAAAGATTGCTCATCTGTTCTTCTCTCCTGTGAATTGTAGAGATGGCAAAGCCCCTTCAAACTTTACCCATCAATCTAGATTGGAAACCATTCTATAAAGCATATCAATAGCTGGATAAATATTTAGAAGAAAATTCGTAGTCTTTGTGGAAACATTTCTAGTTCACTGACCTTCAACATTGGTTCGATCAGCGATAATTTCTGTAGTAGGCTGAGCTTGCACCCAGGCCCTCAGAAAATATTCAGATTCTATATGATGAAGGCTGGACTTCTCACATTCATTTGGATGAAACTGTCTTGACCATCGCTGCTGTAGAAATGAAAGCTTTGTGTAACAGCCTATCTTCTTGTTGGCTTGCATTATTTTTTGTTGGTTTTCCCATCTCTTTATTTTATTTTGGTCTCCCATTTTCTCTGGATCATAAGGCTGCTATTGTGCTAAGTCTCTGGTAACCACCAAACTCCACTTCTCTAGTCATAAGCAGGTATTGTGTTTTATACCTAAATATTTGTTTTGATATTCTCATAGTAGAAAGCACTACTCAGGGAAACTATTTTTATGTCCCTAATGCAAAATCAGATACCTGGGATTGCTTCATTATTTATTTGTTTGTTGGGGGGCAGGAAGAAGTGTTATTTTCCTTTTGTTGAAAATATATTTTTTCTCACATGACATATATTAGCATTTCTTTTGGGCTCTACCACACAGTTACAGGCAATAGCCAGATATGCCTGACTCACTATAAAAGGGGATATTTGCCCTCTCCTCACTCTTTTACCTTCTTTCTTACCTTCTCTGTTTCTTCTCTCCCATTCTGCTTTTCCACCTTGTCTCCTTCCTAGCTGCCTCTTACTCTCTATCCCTCTACCCTCTACTCTCTCTTTCTCTACCCCTGCATTTCTTTATCTCTGTTACCTCTTCAACTCCCCTTCTCACACCCTTAATAAATTCTATCCAATACTATATTTGTCATATGGCTGGTAGGCACCTCATGGGGGAAGAGATGTCTCAACACGGGCCAGCAGTGGCACCTTCTTCCACCTCACCAAACATTTCCTGCTTTCTTTCTTTCTTTTTCAATAAAACACAACAATATGTCTTGACTAGAGTTTTGTTGTCCCTCTATTTCTCCCAGTTTTTTCTCACTTCCATGCCAATTTATATCTACTCCCTATCTGTCATTATAAGACAAACAGGATGCTAAGGAAAAGTAGTAAACTATAAGTTCAAAGAAAAACTAATACATTAGAGTTGAAAAAAAAAAAAAAAACTTCAGGAAAAAAACCAAAAAAGGCACAAGAATCAGAGAGCCAGTCATTTTCACAATTAGGAATTCTATAAAACACTAATGTAGAAGTCATAATATATATGCAGAGGACCTGATAGAGATTCAGACAGGTCCTCTGCATACTGGATCGGTCTCTATGAGTTCATATAATCACATTGGCTTAGAGGACCTTGATGTTTTGGTGTCCTCCATCCTCTTTAGATTTTATATTCTTCCAACTTTTCTTCCATAGGGGTCCCTGAGTCCTGAGGGGAGAGATTTGCTAAAGACATTCAATTTAGGGCTAAGTGTTCCAAAGCCTTTCACTCTCCATGTAATGTCTGGCTGTGCATCTCTGTATTTGTTGGCATCTGCTGCAGGAGGAAGCTTCTGTGATGATGCTGAGCAACACACTGACCTATGAGTATAGCTGAATGCCATTAGAAGCCATTTTGTTGCCATTGGCCTTTGTTGTTTTTAAACAGTTGTTATTCATTTATCTAGTCTTAGATTCTTGGTCATCCTAAGAAATGATAAGTGTGGGATTGGAGAGATGACTCAGTGGCTAAGAATGCTGGCTACTCTTGCAGATAGCCCTTGGCTCATTCCAGCCCTCACAAGGTGCTTTACCACCAGCTGTAATTCCACTTCTGGTGCTGATGCACTCTTTGGGCTTTGTGAGTAACACATGCACTCTGTAAGAGAATTTAAGCAGAGCCATTATATCTGGTATAAGTTCTGGGGTGATGGTACCTACACTTTGAAGTAGCCTTTTGTCAGTGATTGTTAGCTGAGATTTTATGGGGTTGTTCCTTTGAAGGATTCTCAGAATAAGTATAACTTAATCTCCAGATGTGTCTGGCAAACTAGGAAGTCTCATATGGCTGAGAATTATTTAAGGTGATAGCTTTTTCAAGACAACCCCAAATCGTATAAGAGCTTTTGGTGTTCAGCAATTGACTTGCTAAAGGTGCTTTTTGTTTAACTATAAAAAGATCTTCTAGGAAGCTGCTTGGATTCAATCCTTGCAAGAGAAGCTGATTGCCCTCTGTTTGAGAAGCCTAATTTTATCCTGAAGCATCCTTCTTTCTCTGATCAATCATCCTGCATAACCCAGAACACCAACAGCACTCAATATATAGACATATATAGAAGAAAATATACAAGTAAAATAAGATAAGATAAAGTATTTTAAAAAGTAATGATAAATCTTGAGTCAAATTTCACTGCCCCTGTTAGGAATAAGATAAAGAGACTAGGGGATATGCTCTGTGGAGGTGTGGTGAGGTATGGGAGCAAGGGGGATGCCACTGACAGACCCATGTTGGGCATCCCTTCTCCACCAGGAACCAGACACAGGACGTATAGTATAGAATAGAATTTGTTTAAGGCATGGGGAGGGGAGTTAAGAGGGTAGTAGGGGCAGAGGGAGAGAAGAGGAGTAGAGTAGTAAGGGCCAGCCATGATCATGTGGAAAGAGAAGGAGGAAGGAAAAGGGGAGAGGATGGGAAAAGGGGTAAAAGCAAGAGAAGAGAACAAGAGCAAGAGAGGAGGGCAAGAGAGTGAGAAGGGGTCAAGCAGCCCCCTTTATTGTGCCAGGTAACTATAGGGCATAGCATATCTGGCTGTTGCCAGGTAACTGTGGGGTGGGGTTTACAGACTGTTGTTCAAAGTCATGGGGCACCAATATTGTTAAAAGGTGGCATCCGGTGTTTTTGCACCAATGTTAGGAAAAGGATGAAGAGAGAGAGTGTGTGTGTCGGTGAGGACATGGTCCATGGAGGTCTGGGGGTAAGGGAGATGCCTCTGGGAGGCCCATGTTAGGAATCCCTTCTCCCTGAGGAACCAGACACACAATGGTATAGTACAGAATAGAGTTTATTCAAGTCATGGGAGAGTTAAGAGAGTAGTAGAGGGGCAGAGAGGGGGGATAGAGGAGTAGAGGTCAGCCATGAACATGTGGAGAGGGGCGGAAGGGTAGGGGAAGAGGAGGGATTGGGATAGGAGAACAAGAGGAACAAGAGAGAGGAACAGAACAAGAGGCAAGAGAGAGAGAGAGAGAGAGAGAGAGAGAGAGAGAGAGAGAGAGAGAGAGAGAGAGAGAGAGAGAGAGAGAGAGAGGGAGGATGGGGGCAAGCAGCTTCTTTTATAGTGCCAGATCACTGGGAAGAAGCATACCTGGCTGTTGCCAGGTAACGTAGGGGTGGGGTTTACAGAATCCCAACACAGACTCTAAAAGCTCCAAGTTAGTACACGTAACAAAGATGAGACTGCTCAATACGAATAAACTACATAAAAAGTTCATTGTGAATACAGCTCATTATAAAAGTCACATTTAAATTTGCAGCTCAAGTACTTCTCTAGGTGAAGGAGACATCATTCAATTGTTATGCAAAATTTTAGAAGGAAAAGGTTCTTATAGACTTAATTCATTATCGTTTTATGAGAATGAAATTAATTCTCTGGCTAATTTAAATATTAGCACTAATCATCCTAATAGAGATTACTGAGAACAAAAAGACAATGAAGAAAGAACAAGGTTGAATACCATTTTTCTGTTTCTATAGATCACATTGGAAAGCATTAAGCATTTAATCTTTTTATTTTTCTGTGAAGCAATCTTCAAAATGAGTACTTTAGATCAGTGATCCAATTTAAACTCCATCAAATACCAAGAAACATATATAATTGGTTACAACTCTTTTGCCATATGTCAGTGTTAAAGTTGAGGCCTTATTCAAACATTTGAACAATGTTTGGGAAGCCATGTATCACCGTTTAACAAAAGCTCTCTCTCCATCATTGCTTTCACAGGTTATATGTCATTTTCTGACAGCTTCTGTGATAGGAACTTTGCAAAGTGTTTGAATTAAAGAATGTGGGTAATTAAATTTTATTCCATTGGAAGAATAGGCTGAAAATCAGAGAGAGTGGATATTAATTTTAAATTTACCAGGCTTCCCAAAATTATCTTTACTCAGAAGATGAAGGAGAAACTGGGAAACCACTTAGACTCAGCCACCACCTGTAATCTTGGAGCAAGGTTTCCCAGCAGATCTCTGGGAGAAGTTTTGCTTTACATTACTGTACCAGGGAGAGTAGAAAATTCAGTATAATTGTATCTTCATATCCAGAAGACTGGCCCCACAACACTCCCAGTTGCTACAAGCTTGAGACCAAATGATTTTGCAGAACCACATAGACATCCCAGAAGACTTGACTTGAACTACAATGTAGTAGATAGAAATATATTCAAACTACACTGGTTACAGAAAGGCAGCCCGAAATTTCAGAAGATGGATACATCTAGAAGTTTAAACAAAATTCTAGTTAGTTCAACAGAAGGACAATGAGTCCTTTTGACAATATTCTAAATTACTTCATGATGAAAGCCCTGAAGAAACTAGAAATGGAAGTGCTGGCTTACAGATAATTCCTGCTAGACACTTCCTAGGGACCTAGCACCAGTTACGTGTGGGTGACTTGGTAGTATATGAGAAGACTGCTCACTACTGCTACCCCAGCCTCACTTTTCTCTCTTCCTCTCTACTCCCTACCCCCCCTTCATTCTCTCTCTGTCCCTACAGTGTTCCCAGCTAGCCTCTCTATTCTTCTTTCTGTTCTCCTCTGTCCTCAATTCTGTGGCCATACCCCTTCTCCTGGTTCTTACTCCTTCCCTTCCAAATAAAGCTCCCTATACCAGGTCTGTTGCATGGCATGATTTCTCAGGACACTTTGGTATGGCCTACTAAGTAACCCCTTACCCCTGCCACAGCATTATGTTTCATAATATTGGTGTGGAAAGACTTGGGAGACTCTCCTGGTGATTGTGCTTCTTGTGGGTCTAAATCATATGCCGGGACTCTTCTTCCAACCTGCCTCCACCTGCAATAACTCTGCTTTCCTGCTCACTGATCACTCATCACCCAATCTGCCAACGATGATTATGGAAGTTTTCCTTTTGGTCTTTTTAACATCTTCTAGGGGCTGAGGCAATGACCATTCAACGACTGGTTATCCTCTGATGCTACTCTTGGAGCTGCAACGTGCAATTTCTATAGGCCGTACTGGGTGATTCTGCCCCTTCCTGCTCTCCTTTTCCTCAAATATTCCTGTGGATGAGCGTTCAGGATGAAACTCATTCTTGTCTTTTGGCTTCCTCACAAAGCTCTGGTACAAGGCACAGCCTCTCTTCTGGCTTAGCTACTGGATACCCGTTATAACAATCCAACAAACAGCTGGGTCTTCTTTTTGTCCTCCCTGTATCCTGGGGACACCCATGACTGCATGCTGCGGTGACATTCCACTTAACCTTCATTCACAGAAGCACAGGTTGTCTACATCCTCTCATTCCCTTGGGATACCTCTTAGAACGCCTCCAGCGTCTACACTGAACCTAAATTTATTCACCTTTCCAATAAAATTTTACAAATACTACTAGCTTCTCTATTTCTCTTTTCTCTAAGATTCCTTTCTCCTGTTTGGTCTCAGTCAAACCATTCCTAAGATGTATGGATCATTTATGAATTTGATTCCAAATTCTAGCTAAAATCTCCTCTCTCCACAAGGCCCAGGCTCTCAGACTGCCCATGTGGACTTTCACACCCCTTCTCCTCTTGCACCTGGCCTGCAATAGAATTACTCTGTTTCTCTTCATGGACTTGGATTTTATTTATGATTTCCATATTTTCAAATGATTTTTAAATATCATATATATATATATATATATATATATATATATATATATATATATATATATATATATATATATATATGCTTGCTCTGCCATACACTTAAAGTTCTACTTCTCACTCATAAATCTCTGATTTCCTTATATGCTGATCTCAAGAGAAGAAAATATTATATTTTAAGACTGTGTTGTAAACTCTAATCCAAGGATTTATAGAGTCCTCATTGGGTATAGGTTAAAGTCTACATAATTTGCAACAACCATTTGGCGTTTTTTCCAGCTCTTGTTAAGGACAAAAAGTTGTGTACATAACTCAAATTCAACTTTCAGATTCAAATTGCAAATTCAAGAAAGATGTTTATGTAACTTGGATTTAACTCTATATACATATAATTTGGATACAAATGTCATTTTAGAAAAAATATAAAAATAGATCTAAGAAAAATGTTTTAAACATTAGCAACTAATGTTTAAACTGACGACCAGCCATGTGATTTTACCATCTTAAGATGACCATATGATATGAAGCAACAATTATAAAATTTCTTAGCCATAATGAGCTGCTCATTATTGTATCTCCTTTTAGACTAAGAAAGCAACAAGTCTCACTGTAAGTAGTTATGGATTTTTGTGTGATGATGATAGAAATTTAGAGTTGTATTTTTTTTACAATATGCTATGTATGAACTTCAACCCTGATTTAAAATGATTCTTATATGATGATGGAGTTTCAAGATCATAAAGGTCTATTCAGACTAACAAAAGAAAATTTGGAATGTTTGTCTAACTGTTTGTGTCTTTGCTTGTACATGGTCAATGCATGTGTGTGTGAATGAATGCTGTTGCTTTCTCTTGGTGCCATCACCCAAGCTCAATTTACCTCTCAGTTTTCTATCTACTGGATCTAATATAATAGAGATTCAAATGTTATTTAAATATGGATAATTTCTCTTCTGCTGTTGTTTTATGCTGTTTTATCTTATTGCTAACTTTGAAAATGTTTTATTGCTCATCCTTTCCTGATACTTGCATGTTTTTAAATTTCAAGGTCAAAACGATAATTAAAAGTTTATACTCTACATCGGCTGGTCTAAGGTCTCTGGTACATATATTGCAGAAGTCTTCCTAGTCTGGCCTTAGTGGAAGAAGATGTGTTTAATCCTGGAGAGATTTGAGGTCCTGGGAGGCCTGGTGTGTGTGTGGGGAGCACCTTCTAGGAGGGAAGGGAGAGGAGGAATGAGATGAGGAACTGTGGGAAGGGGGACTGGGAGGAGTGGCCATAGCCTGGAATATAAATAAATAAAATAATAAAAATAAAAAGTCTATGCTCAGATAATCTTAAATCATATGACATGATTCCATTCTAGGATATACCAACACATGACAAGTTGCCATCTTTGTTAAAGGCTGGAGAAGGTGGAGTTATAGCTTCACTTTTACCTTGGTTAAGGGCAGTTAAATAGCTGGCAGCTCTGCTTTGGGAAGTCATGGCTTCACTACCATCATGCTTAGGAGCAGCAACATGTGACATGAGCAGACCAGGAAAGCAGGTGTTGAAAGATATTTTAAAATTTAGATAAGATTTTTATATTTTTCTGTACTGTTTTGACAAATTCTTTACAATGTTGCTCCATGTTTTCAATCTTTAAGAGATCATTTATTTTAATATTACTTTAGAAGTTTATAACATCTAAAGATCACTGTCAAACGTTTGACTTTGTTTTTACCCCTTCTCTAGGTCCTCACTTCCCTTCCTTCAGAAGGTCTGTCCCATGGTGTGATTTCTCATGGGGACACCTTGGCATGATCCTGCCAGGTACCCCCTTACTCCTGTCTGCAACTACATTATATTTCATCACAGGAAGGGCAATAATAATAATAAATGACACCACCTAATAAATAATTTTTATGATGAGCTCATAGCCAATATTAGAGCAAGTGGAAAAACCTAAAAACATTTTTCTCCTAAAATTAAGAATGAGGTGAGGATGCTACTCTCTCCACTCTTATTTAATCCAGTGCTTGAAGTTTTAGTAGAGCAATAAGGAAGCAGAAAGAAATAAAATATACACTAATAGGAAAAGGAGAAGTAAATCATGCTTACTTGCAGATGACTTGATTCTAAGAAGATCTAAGAAGTTCTAAAGACTGTACCAGAAAACTCATATCTAATAAACAGTTCTAGAAAGTGTCATGATTCAAAACTCAGTAGCCTTTCTATATACCAACAATAATATGCTGAAAAAGAGATCATAAAAATAGCCTTTTCTGTAACAGTTTTAAATAAATAAAATTATCTAGCAACAAACTTAACTAAGAAGGTAAAGATTTCTACCATAATAAAAACTTTAAAATGCCAGTGGTATAAGTTATATGACACCAGAAGATGAAAATGCCTCTAGGTGGTATTAATGTGAATAGTGTGAAATCCTGCATCACTGAAAGCAATTGTAGAATCAGTACCTATCAAATAACATTGATATTTTTTTCACAAAATCAATTTTGAATTTTATATATAACAATGAAAGTTCCAAAAATTGCCAAGGTAGTCCCAAAACAAAAGGAGACATATGGGATGCACTGCAGGAGCTGGTGCTAGGCAAAGGATGGGCACAAACATGGACTTATTGATTAGTGAATCAGAATAGAAGACCCTGATATAGGTGGACATAGCTACAGTCACCTATTCTTTGTCAAATGTGTAAAACACATATGGTAGAAAAGAGCCGTGCTTTAATAAGTAATGCTGGCGAAAGGGCTACACACCTGTAGGGAATAGAAATTTAAACATCTTCACCGTATAAAGAAATCACCTCATAATAGATCAAAGGACTCAGAGCCAGAATCTGAAACTTGGGGCTGGAGATATGGCTCAGTGGTTAATAGTACTTGTTGACTTTGCAGAAGACCTCAGTTCTATTTCCAGTACCCACATGGCAGTTCACAGGTTCCCTCCAATTTAGATAAAACTCCCTCTTCTGGCACATGGTACACACCCATACATGGGGGCAAATGCTCATACACATGAAACAAAAACAATACATCTTTTAAAATGATCTGAACCTCTTTGAGGAATGCAATTTGAAGCTATAAGTAAAGGCAATGTGTTAGTATCTTAGCATTCCTTTTAGGCTCCTTGCAACAGTTACCTAGCAACAACCAGGTAGGCCTGGCTTGGTATAAAAGGGACTGTTTGGCTTTTTTTCACTCTCTGCCCCTTTGCTCTCTGACCCCTTTCTTCCTTTCTCCCCTTTCCCCATCTACATGTTTCAGGCTTGTCTGTCCCTCTCCCTCTCTTTCTTCCTCTCCCTCTTCCCCTCCCCTTCCCCCTCCCTCTTCCTTCCCCTTTCCCTCTCAGTCCTCTCTCTCTCTTCTCAGTTGTCCCCTCTCTTTCTCTGCCGTTATTCCCTTCTCAATCTGCTTCCCATGCTCCCAAGTAAACTCTATTCTATACTAGACCCATCATATGGCTGGTAGCTTAGAGGGAAGGGATGCCTCATTACAGGTCCACTGAAGTACCCCTTTCCATTACACCATACCATGCTCTATAAAACATATCCTTGGCTTTACAAATCATATCACAAGTACCTTCTCAAAAGGACTTCAGTAGTCCTCTAGGAACTAATTCCAAGAATTGACAAATAAGATTGTTTACATTTCATTTTTTTTACATAACAAAGGAAACAGAAAGAAGAGAGAAAAATCTTCATTGGCTAGAAAGTTCCTATTTAGAATTAAAAAAAAAAAACAAAAAACAATTCCAAATTCAACCAACCCAACCAGCAGACAAACAAATGAAATAAATACTCACTTCCTAGAAGATGAAGTGCTGACATCCAGTCTGTACATGAAAAACTAAAACACCTTAGTCATCAGCTAAATGCGGGTCATTGCTAAGTTAAGCTTGTCCTTCACTGGTATCATAATGGTGTTACAGAAAATGGTAAGACAAATGCTGGTGTAGATTTGGACAAAAGGAATCTTTGCATAGAGATGGCAGTAATGCAAATTTATATAGTTTTTTAAAATAAGAAATACTAAAAAGCTGAAAAGCAGATTTATTGTATGATTCATCTATACTGTTTCTGGGTATGTGCCCAAAGGAACCTAAGTAGCATACTGTAGAGACGTCTTCTTATTCATGTTCACTGTAGCCAGGTTATAAACTAGCTTAGGTTCCCACCAAATGACTGTGAAGATCTGGTCTATGTGCACAGTAGAAGTTCATTAGTCACGAGGAACAGTAAAATTATGACATTTTGGGAAAATGATGAAACCTGAGATCATTACATTAAGCAAAATGATACATACATGGGAGTAGAAAGTAAGCTACATGAGGCAAGAAGCAGGAGAAGGCATGCATATCCTTGGGATAAATATAGAAGGAACTGTTGCTTGAGAGTAAAAGAAGGACCAGAAGCGGTATAGTGATAGCAGTGGGGATAGTGAATAAGAAAAATATATAATATACAAAAATGTATTCACAATGTATCTTAGTTACTGTCTATCACTGTGATAAAACACCATGGCCTCTTGGCCTGGAGCAAAGGGTTTAACCCTACCAGACCTGAACCCTGAGTGTAATGAACTCCCCTGTCTAGCCTCCTGAGCAATTTTTTAAAGTAGATATGTCAAAAAGCTGCTTATAACATGCACAATAATGGTTAGATTTAGATAAAACTTGGAGAGATTGTAGAAAATAGGTCTATCTTGTTTCTAATGCCAATCTTCAGCTTTTGTTTGCCATCCTTCCTTGATGCTCAGGTACTTTTTTCAGAGTGTAGTGGACACAAGAATCTGGTCTTGATTCTCTTGGGTGAATTTTCTTTCTATGATAGTCCAGGGTTCAGTTTGTTGTCTTTGAGGTGCTTCTTCATGTACACAGCACACACATGATCACATGGAGTGCCAGACAAAATTTCAGGGACATGGTTGAGTGGAGTCATGAGCTGAGAGTAGGGTTTCAATTGCCCTTGGCAAAAGTCTATTGTATGGAAGTTTCCCACAAGTTCCAGGCATTCTCTGGATGTACAGTGCCACAAAGTTCCTAGTCCAGCTCTCATTGATCACACCAGATTCTCCTCTATTATTGTCTTTTATCTTCAGAATCACAACTTTCACTTAATTCTTCATCAGCACAATCATCAGTTGAGTCTGTAAGAGAAAGGTAATTCTTGATAATCCTCTCATCAGACTCAGAATTTTGTATAATATCCACCATCTGTTGAACTGAGTAGCCAGTCAAACTTGCCTGTTTACCCGTCACAGTACTTACTCAGTTCCTTACTTGCTAGATTCATGATCATTTCCCCCTGAAATCACCTCAAAATACTGCCAAACAGATATTTGCAATTGGCAGCAATTACAATCATCTGATATCATGCTAGCTCTGGACTAAGCAGTCATTGGGTGTTATTTTTAGCTCTTCGTAACAAGGCCTCTGCTATTCCTGCTATACCAGGAACTCAGTATTATAGATATTTGTGTCATTCCCACTAAAATGGGAACTTTCTATTATAGTTTGGGATAGAGAAGAGGAAGGCATTCTATTGATGAAACCTCAGAATGCCAGTATGCTTACTGGGCCTAGATCATCCAGTGTGGCTGCTTTAAAGTCATCTGTGTTTCTGCCTTCACCCATCCTACTGTATGTAAGCCTTCACCATTTGCAGTGCTGGTAAACCCAGTAAACTCATTGGTTCCACAGGTGAATGTTAGTGGAATCACACCTTTATTTGTGTTTGGGATCTCAGGAGGAGAAGTAGACATTGCTTATGTCTTCTGCAGAGAAGAAATTTTAGCAACACTGAACTACTTAGACTTTACCAGATGCATAAACACACTCACTCTGGTTAGGGGATGAGTTGATGGAATGCAGACGAATGTGTGGTAGTTTCTTTCAGTGTTAGTGTTGGATAAGAGATACAAATTTATGCTCTAAAATTAGATGGGCGTTTGAGATTCAGCATTTTTCTTTTCTTTCAAAATTTTCTCCTCTAGTGTTTGTTCATTAGAAAGTGAGGATTACCCTATGACCTTTGAGATGATTAAATTTTGGAAACACTTTTAGTGAAGTGCTTGGTACTCGTAGGTGAATGATTGTTATTGTCAGTATTGAGTGCTGGCTGAAGATTTATCTAAATAAAGTGATACTATAGACTAGCTAAATAATGTCCTGCTGGAGATACTTGATCCCTATAAGAGGGACAACAGGAAGTATCCTGGAGAATAAGACTCTTAAATCAAGTCCTTAGTCCAGACAGTAGGCACCTGACAAAAAGAAAGCTAGAAAAGGTTGTTTTAAAAGCCCCAGATGCAGGCATGTGAAGCCTCATTTTGAGTTGCTGGTCAGAATAGCGGAAGAGACTTAAAAAATACTGTTGCTAATTTCTTTGGTTACTCTTCAGAGATTAAAGGTAAGTTGCTGTTGCTGAAGATACCATCTTCTTCATACGCTGGGTCCAGAAGATTCAGAGCTAGAACTGACCTAAAGCCTCCTTCCCGAGGAGTAGCTTTCATGGTACCAGAAGATGCCATGCAACTGCCACAGGTAGAAAGCAAACAATAGTTCTGCCCATCGATGGTACCTAATAACCATAACAACTGGCATGAGACAATGAGGCCAAGACTGTAATAGAAGCATGCATACCTTCACAGTAACCAGTAGCTCTCTAATTGGATGTAAGACCCACTCAACAAGACAAGAAGGATATTCATGTTGGGAACCAGCTGTGGTTCTTTGTCTTCCACTGCACGCTGGGCTGGAAGGATGAAGTAGAGTCTCAAACAGGCACACTCTATTATCCTGCTCCTGCTGGGAGTAAAGTACAGAAGTGTGGGGAGGTAGTAGACCCTTCTCCGAGGATTTTAAATTTTCAGCTCTTCTCGATGATGCTTCAGTGAAACAGTTCTCTTAGCTAATCTTCAATGAAACAGCTGGTGTGCATACACTTTATTTGAGGGTGACCAGGAACTATATATGAACCTTGGAGAGTGGGAAGGAGTTTTCAGGGTGTATGTAAAATCATTGACTAGAGTTTAAAGCCATGTGAATGTATCATTTGTATGAAGAGAGTCGTTCCAGGAATCCCAGGTTCCTGCTAGGTAGGTTCTTAGATGCTTTAGTCCTTCTTAGAATGGGAAACAAAAGTATTCCTAGGAGGAAATACTGAAGGAAAGACCATCCAGAGACTGCCTCACCTGGGAATCTAGCCCATATACAGCCACCAAACCCAGACAATATTGCTGATACCAAGAAGTGCATGCTGACAGGAGCCTGATATAGCTGTCTCCTGAGAGGCTATGCCAGAGCCCGACAAATACAGAGGCAGATGCTCACACCCAACCATTGGATTGAGAAGGGGGTTCCCAATGGAGGAGCTGAACAATCCTTAAAGTGAGGACCCCCACTCTCTGTCCCAGGAGAAGCGACACCCCAAATCACTCACAAGAAGTAATCTTGATGCAAACTTTAAGAGGATTTTTATTCCAAGTGCGCTAGGGCCCACAGTCATACACCACACAAGGATAGAGGACTGCAGACCCCGAGTGCAGAATTGTGACAGTTTTTATAGGGTTCACAACAAAGCCCGAGATTCACATACCAATCATGGCAAAGCCCCGAATCATAAGCCAATCATGTTAAATTATCTAAGCCCGCACTTTCTAGGCCAGTCATTGTAAATCATATAAACCCATGCTCCGGGGACCAATCATGTTAAACAATCTAAGCCTGTGCTTCTGGGACCAATCAGTTCCCTATAGTCTTGGAGGTCTGTATGTGCACAGTCTCCTGGGTGGTATTGACAATGACAGTCAGGATAAGTCACTAGGGTGGGGGGGTTGCTATGGTGTGAGGAGTTTTCAGAAGCCAGATAAGTGATCAGTCAGCTTATCTCCCGTTAACTTACTAGGCCCTGTTTGTGCATCCAAGGGCCTATGTCCTTTCACCCAGTTTTATACAGAAAGCAGCCCCAGAACAGCAAGGAGTGTGACCTTATATCTACTTACTGGTATAGAGCAGGGTCTGGAATTTAAGGTGTTTAGGGCTTCTTAGGCATGGGGTTAAGGCTCCTTTAGAGTGAGGTAACTTGGGGTCCTTGGGGTTAGGCTCTATTTTTTATCCTTTCAGAGTTAGAGAAAGGACTGAAGAAACTGAAGGGTTTGCGACCCCAGAAGAAAAACAATACCAACCAACCAGTGGTCTCAGGGAGAGTACACATGGACAAACCCATGGCTCCACCTGCAGATGTAGCAGAGAATGGCCTGGTTGGGCATCAATGTGAGAAGTTCTTGGTCCTGCTAAGGCTCGATGCCCCAGCGTAGGGGACTGTCAAGGTTGGAGGGAGGCAGGAGAGGGTGGGTGAGTGGGGGAACAATCTCACAGAAGCATGGGGAGCATGTAATAGGAGGTTTATGGAGCAAAATCTGAGAAAGGAGCTGACATTTGACATGTAAATAAAATATATCCAATAAAAATTAATTTGCATTAAATTTTAAAAGAGACATTGCACATATCTCATTGTTTTCAATGGCAATAAATTAAGTTTTCATATAATTAGCTATCATACAAATTCAGCTTAAACTATTCAAAATAAAAATACTGCTCAAAGGGGGGAAAAGGAAATAGAAAGTTGAACTGCTAGGTTTGTTGAAGGATATGTGACCTTCCTCAGGGAGAGGGTGTGGGAGATTGGCTCCCCAGAGAATGTCAAAAGAAGCAAAGCGCTGCTGAAAAAAGGGAATTCTCCACTTTGTGCCAAGCTCAGTGAAGCTCTCTGGACATGGTAGACTTTGACCTTAAGTAGCAGGGTTTCCCAACATCTCTCCTGTTTTATTTATAATGGAGAAATGTCATTGTAGCCCTGAAGCCTCTGTGTTGGGAACAATTTGGTATTGAGCCAGAACCTGATTGGCAGTGATTTTTGCAATGCTGCTGATGTGCCATTTTAAAAGTTGGATGAGGCAGGGTTCCTGGAGGAGCAGGGATCCAATAGCCTATGTGGAACTAAGGAGGGGGAAGAAGCCAAGTCACAAGGGGGTTTGAGTACCATGGGACTGGGACGTTGGATGCTTAGCATGCTTGGTTTGTAGAACAAGACATATGAATGCTCAAAGTATGCAATAGCCTGTATGGAACTAAGGAGGTGTGTGTGTGTGTGTGTGTGTGTGTGTGTGTGTGTGTGTGTGTGAGTGTGTGTGTATGTGTGTGTGTGTAACATCAATTAACAAAAGAAGAGGCCATGAGTTTTAATTTGAAATATTTCAAAGAATGAGATATAGGGAGGTTTCGAAAAAGGAAAGAGAAGGGGAAAATAAATACTTGTATTATAATCTCAAAACATAAAATAAATAATTTCAAAAAAAAAAGGAAGAAAAAGAATGGGGCTCCAGACAGAGAATATGAGTTACTAAAAATATGGGCTATTTGAACATGGGGCAAGGATGGGCACAATGCACTTAAGATGGGCTGAGTAGAGCTGGCAGAAGCAAGCTATGAGGAGCTTTAGCACAAGAGTCTAGTCACTCATTTCACAGATGAGAAGGTTGACACTCGTTTGCTTTGTAGGAATGACTACCTCAAGGTCAAATAGCTGAGAGTGCACTTTCCCTGTCCTGATACCCTCCCACAGTACTCCCACAGATACCAGGCTACAGTTGGATATATCCTAAGTTGAAAATATCATCCTATTCGGTAACCCAGACACACAGACACAAAAGAGCACACATGGTATGCACTCACTGATAAGAGGATATTAGCGCAAAACACCCAAGATGGAACTCATAGACTACATGAAGCTCAAGAAGAAGAAAGACCAAAGCATGGATGCATCAGTTCTTCTTAGAAGAGGGGACAAAATACTCACTGGAGGGAATACTGAGACAACGTGTAAAACAGAGATGGAAGGAAAGGCCATCCAGAGACTGCCCCACCTGGGGATCCATCCCATATGCAGCCACCAAACCCAGTAACTATTGCTGATGCCAACAAGTGCTTGCTGACAGGAGCCTGATATGGATGCCTCCTGAGAGGCTCTGCCAGAGCCTTACTAGTATAGATTAAGATGCTTGTAGCTAACCATCAGACTGAGCAGGGACCCCGATGGAGGAGTTAAAGGACCGAAGGAGCTGAAGGAGTTGGCAATCTCATAGGAAGAACAATATCAACCAACCATATACCAGGGACTGAACCACCAACTAAAGAGTACACATGGGGAGACCTATGGCTCCATCTGCATATGTAGTAGAGAATGGCATTTTCTGGCATCAATAGGAGGAGACGTCCTTGGCCCTGTGAAGGCTCATTTCCCCACTGTAGGGGAATGTCAGGGTGTTGAGTTGAAAGTGAGTGGGTGGGAGGGGGATCATTCTCTTAGTAGTAGGTGGAGGGGAAATGGGAGTGGGGAGAACCAGGAAAGGAAATAGCACTTGTAATGTAAATGCATAAACTATCCAATATATAAAAAAAGAAGACTTTCTGGAGGATTCACACGGGATTAATTAAGTATCTCTGATCCAACCATGACTAGGTAGGCTAGAGTCAGTACTTCAAATAGTAAGAGACCCTTGTCAGCAACATCATGGGAGAATATGAAGAAGGGATCTGCAGAGAGAACAACCCAAAACCCTCCAAGTCATAAGCAATGTCAAATCAGTGGGCGGTCCCTTAGAAACGATGTACCTCAAGCAAAACACAAAAGAACATGCAGAAAAAAGAGTATTCAAATGAAGATGTAAATGGGTTCATGGAATACCTGAGACAGAGCTCACAGGAGCTTCACAATGGACAGCTGATAGCAGCCAACAGCCTCGAAGTAAGGGAAGAACTTGCAGTGGTCTTAAAGAGACTACGAAGACGTCCTGGATTTGCCCAAACCGCAGATACCTAAATCGAAAGTACCCAAAGTCGTTAATTTTTGATAAGAACTGGTACAGTTGTCAAGTACCATCTCAAGGTTACTTTCCAAAACAGGCCTTTAGAGATTAAATCTGGGCACGTGTGGAGGCAGCCGGTATTCCAGACATGACTCTGACCTTGACGGGGGCCAGGTTGCCTACAATTCATCAGAAAGTAGAGTGATTAATTAAACCCTTTAGATCTCTCTCTCTCTCTCTCTCTCTTCTCTCTCTCTCTCTCTCTCTCTCTCTCTCTCTCTCTCTCTCTCTCTGTCTGTCTGTCTCTCCCCTCTTTCTCTCTCTCTGTCTCTCTGTGTCTGTCTGTCTGTCTGTCTGTATGTATGTATGTATATCTCTCTATGCCTGTGTGTCTGTCTGTATTTGAAACAAATTCTTTGTAGCCCAGGTTGGCTTCAGACTAATAACCCTGCTTCAGTGTCCAGGGTACTGAAATTACAGGCAACGTGCCTAAGAGCAGATCTTAACAGATGGAACTTAGAAATAACGAGTGCCTCAATCCCTGATGGTGACAGTCATCGCTACAAATGTAAATTACAAATCAAAATTGACCCCTAAACTAACCATATGCATTTCAGCTTGTGAATAAATAAATATTTTGTTATATGCTCTTAATTCAGAGTATCAATTTATTGTAATAAAAATTTATTTGTATGTTGTCACAAAATCTGTAATTTTGAGTACTGAATAAAATTTTATCACCTTTTTTGTCTTTACAAAAAAAAAAAAAAAAAGAAAGAAAGAAAGAAAGAAAAGAAAAAAAGAAGACTCAGGAGTTTGTGGGTCTCTGCTTTCTTTTGCCAGGCCTATCCACACTGAACACTATTATGTATTCTGAAAATCTAAGAACTATTTTCAAAGTCTTGGGCATGAAAACGAGTTAAAATGTAGTAAGAAATCTGAAAATTTGAGGACTTGAAATCAAAATAAAACCCTCAAGTCAAAACATACTACTATTTTCAGGTTCTACCTTCTTGTCGTTAGTACGTACTGCTGGCTACTCATTCAGGAAACAGGCCTCCCATGTGTGTTTCTAGGTAGCATTTATGCTAGGAACCATAGGAAAGTTTTCTGGTGAGACTGATGTGCAGGTTGAGTTTTAAGCAGGCAGAAGCTAATGAGCTGTAGTTGGCAAAAGCAAGTCTGGTTATCAGCAGTGGGGAGGGAGCTAGGGACATTGGGATACAGGAGACCCAGTCATCATCAGAGATAGGCTGTGACATATATGGAAGACAAATGTAAAGGTTGAGAAAACCCTGAGAAAATACGTTCCTTGTACAAACAGATGAACCCATGCAATGATTTATGGAAAGAAAAGTCCAGGTGTGTGTTTATTACAAGATTGCTACAATTGGAGTGCCGTACAAAATTAGCTGAAAATTTAAGTTTGGGGATTTTAGTTTGGGCAATATCCATGACCCTATGGTCTGGGGGTGAGAGAGATTATTTTGATTGGATATATGGGTAGATGAAGAGGAAGAGCCATAACTTAGAGATTTGCTGCCTCTGCCTCTGGTGTGCTGGTATTAAAGGCATGCACCACCATGCCCAGTGCTAAGCTTTTCTTAAATGTCTTTCTCATAGTTGGAAGCTTAGCTAAGTGGAGTCTTGCCCCGAAGTTACCTCCCCCTGTAACTTTAGACTTTAATCTGTTTATATCTCCAAACATAGAACTTATCTCCATTCCATTTTCTGATAACCCCCTTTCTCAAATTGTACATTTTGTAACTATCCTTGCTCAGCTTCCTCCCTCTTATTAGAGATCTGCATAAGCATGGCCTCTAAAAATCACAGGACAAAGTCAACACTAGGCAGTCTGAAAATTTCCTCTGCCAAAACTTTTATTCTCTCATCTAGCCTCAGATAGACTTTTCACACAAGGACCAAAAACAGTCATATTTTTAGCCAAAATATTTCAAGAACTGTTTCTATGGCACATACAAAGATTTTTTTCCCCTCTAAACCTGTTGATCCAGGTACCCACAGTTCAAATTACCCTCAGTACCACTGTCTTCCATGTTCCTACTGGTACTGCCCATTATGCACCATTTAAAACATTCCATTTCTTTTTTAACCCACATTTCC
>NC_137984.1:52820427-52825427 GCF_963924665.1 Micromys minutus | reverse complement strand
GAGTGTGGAGGAGGGCAAACAGGAAGATGGAGCAAGGCAGACAGAGGGTGGAAGAGGGTTGATGAGAAGGTATCACAGAAAAATGTATTGTGGCGCTAGTAACTAAAGGGGGTGGCTGATACAGGACTGTATCCATTTCTTTATTTTATGTGTAAGTGAACGTGGCTGAGTTTATGTGTGTACCTTTTCTGACAGTAACCTGAAAAGGTCAGAAGAGGTTATCAGGCTCCCTAGAACTGAAGTTATAGGTGGTTATGGGCTGCCATGTAGTGGCTGGGAACAGAACCCAGGTCCTGTTAACTGCTTCTGAGTTTGAGGCTTAACAAGAGGGAAGAATCCTAATGGCTCAATGGAACCCAAATGCTCTTGCTCTTTACAGTCCTATGGAGCTGTGGAAGAGGACTTTAAGTCACTTTAAGAACTGAGATCTCGTACATTGTTCCAGTACGCACACAGACAGCTAGGAGACAGGTGACAGAAGAGATGCTTCTGTAGCTTCAACCTTTAACACTAATGAGGAAAGTAATACGGCTATTACTGTTGTAAAGATGAAGCAGATAAAGGGAGAGAAGGAAGTCACCCTTCAGAAACAGAGTGGAGGGATAAAGTTTATGACATAATTGTGACTTCCAGTCTGGTGCTCTTCCCAAGACCTGTAGCTGCCATTTATGGGAGGCTTGCTCATGTCTCTATAGTGGACAAGTATCAGTTATCACATGGTAGAGAGAAGAGGCTTATTCATGACAAAGGGGAGGTTGGGAAGCATAAAAGAGTGGTATTAGGAACTTGGGGGGTGGGACTTGTATATGGGGGAGCAATTGCTAATGTTTTTACCCTGCTTTTGTGTAAGAGGGAGCAGACTAGCCATGCAGACAGTGAAAAGCAATTTTCAGCTGGAAGTCTGCCACGACTGGTGAGGATCTGATTAGTATTCTTGGGCTCTCAGTAACATCTGTACACAATACCCAAATGACACAAAGCCAATTCTAGTAGCAGAGATTTAACATTTTAACCCAATTTCTCTAGCACAGTTAATCGTTGAATTGCTGGTCAGGCTTCTTTTCATAAGCTATTTAAGTCCTCAGTGACCACACCACTTACACAGACATGTGGGTATTGACAACTGCTGAGCCAGGTCAGGGCTTTGACATGCTGTGCCTCTTCATACAGTGGACTCCCACCTGCACTGCTGGTGGGGTGGAAAACTGGGTCTACCTCTCCAGCCTGGGCTGGACCAGGGCCAAGGTTCGTATGAAAATACCTTAGCATGCTCTCTCTGCCTCTGCCCACTGCTAACACGATCCACCATCTTTGAGCGTCAGTACTGCAGACTTTCCATTTCAGGCAGAACTGAAATGGATTCAACATCTAAACACATTTACCAGACAAACCCTAGGGTGGGTTTCCTAACGGCCAGCAATAACATTTACATTGAAATCAATCCAGCCATCTTGATTCATAGGGCAGAGGCAGTGGTGGCCAAGAAAGGAATTCCTTTCTCCATATTCAATTTCCCACAAGTCTCAAGATAGCTAGCAAGGATTTTGAGCTCAGTAGATTCTGCAGGAATTTCTCCCTGGCACGGAGTTGAGATTAACCTTTTAAAGTGCCTATTCATGCCAAGACATCTGTTTGTGTACATTATTCCCAATAGGTTTTTTTTTTTTCCTTAAAAAAAAAAATTAGCTTTTCTGGACTCTCACTTGTCTCTTTCCCTGAACTCAGTCAAAGGCTTAGGGAATTTCTGCCCAGCATTTGAATGTGACTTACTGCCACTCTGAAAAAGAGTTTATTACTGTGTTGGGGAATAAATGTTACAGAACACCTTATAGCAACGGGTTTAGAAATCAGGATTTTGGGAGCTGGAAGACAGTTCTGTGACTAAGACAATGCCCAGAACCCATATGGTTGCTCACAACCATCTGTAACTTCGGGCCCAGAAGATTCAGTGCTCTTTTTGACAAATTCAGACACCAGACAAGAAAGTGGTGCACATACATGTAGGCAGGACATGAGAGTTCTTTTAAAAGTCAGTATTTCGTAGTTAAAGATAGTTCAACCATAACATTCTACTAGGAGATGAAATCAGCATGTCAATTTGACATATTTTAAATATAGTAAATAAAATAAAATAGACCTCCAGAGTTTAAATCCCACAGGCTTCTTGCCCCTTACTATTTCCAATATGGGCACTAATTAACACGGCACAGGAGAGTGAGGAGAGGAGCCTGAAGCGGGGAGAGCAGTACCTGCGCGGCTGTGTACCAGTCCCACTGCAATGCGGACCTTATGTCCCAATAGTTCCTAGTTCACACTTGAATTGAGTCTGTGGGGAAAATAATCTTTGAGACACTTACAAGGTTGAAGAAGCCTGTTTTGGGTGCTTTTAAAATGATACCTAAGCCCCTAAGCCTGATATTTAAAATTAGGCTATTATTGTGAGGGCCATGGAAGCAGCCTATGGAAGGCAGAAAGAAATAAGATTTAAGTTTTTATAGAATGCTATCAGTTCCTCTCTCATGAATCCTCACGCCCATCTAGGAAAAAATTAAACTGACCAGAAATACTTCAAAACAAGGGCACCATTCTAGAAACCCTTTTTTTCCCCCTGAAATCTTACTTGGCACGCAGTATACCTGCTTCATAACTGGACTTCCTAGTAACCTTCCTGTTGATAAAAACATTCTTTAAAAGCTTTATACGAGTCTGAGAAACACTGAACAGTATAGAAGATCCTGTTGTTAAAGCAATCACAGCCGCCTGTGTTCTCCGATCATTTTATTGTTTTCAGAGAGATGATTATCATGGAATGTGAAACCAACCTTGAAAAAGAGAGATATGGAGTTTCTCAGTCTTGCACAGGGTTCTGTGTTTCCATGGTGATTGAAACCAGCTCTTGATACCTGATTAACCAAGGTGATCCTGGGGTTCCCACTTTGCTTCCTCATTCCACATACCAGGGAGCCCACAGGATGGAGAGGGAGAGCGAAGGGCGATGGTGCTCCTGAGAGCTCAACAGAAAACTGCTGAGAGCCCAGGGCTGGGGGCTGAGAGCCCAGGGCTGGGGGCTGAGAGCCCAGGGCTGGGGGCTGAGAGCCCAGGGCTGGGGGCTGAGAGCCCAGGGCTGGGGGCTGAGAGCCCAGGGCTGGGGGCTGAGAGCCCAGGGCTGGGGGCTGAGAGCCCAGGGCTGGGGGCAGTCCACCAGGCTGCCCAGTGTTTACTGATCTACAGTGGAAGTTTAGTTCAGACAACACCTTAAGTTCAAAATCAGCTTTCTTCACAGTCTTCACTCCCCCTAGGTAGTCCCTCTCTTGATGGCATATGAATGGGTTTTTGTTGTTGTTGTTTTAATAAATCTATAGGTGCTGCTAGGTTAGGGTCAATGAAGAATGACCGTGTACCTGTTCTTTGTGTCTATAGGTATGTGCATCCATTTAGGTGTATAGGGAGTGTTGAAACAGGATAATCAGGTATATACATACATTTCTGTCAGTGCAGAGTGTTAGGAACCGGCTAACTCCACCCGATCTGATTCTGGGGGTGTGGCCTGGAACTTGATCAAGCAAGCTCCCACTCCTGTGGATAAGCGATTACTCACACAAGAGAACCTCCGTGGACCAAGCATGTCATCCCAAAGATTCAGGCAGGCCAGGCGGGAGAGCGAGCAAAAGGAAGTGAGTCCCGTTGGAAGGTTTACTCACTGTGCAACACAGAGCTTGCTGCTACTTTGCACACTAGATGAAGGCCAGACATCGTCAAAGCTTTAAAACTTCTAGAGGCTTGAAAATGAGGAGAAATCTAGTCACATGATTCCAACAACCAAAAGCAAGCAGCAGACACCACTCTCTTAAGCTCACCCCTTATGCATGAAATCTCCGTAAGCTGTCACCACAGCCCGACCAAGTGGCTCCTTGGGATGAATTATGTAATATCAGAAAAGGATGACATCATCTGTCACTCCTGCCTGAACTGTATGTATCTGGATGCAGAGGTGCCATCCACAAGGGCGACCTGCCTCACTGCAAATGCTAATCAGGGCTGTTACTCTTCTGTGACATCCAGCCAAGCATAGCTTTCCTAGTTTCTCAATGAACCTCATTATTAGCCAGGGAAGATGGGAAGGTGGGTATCTGCCTTCCTCCTTTGTCTTGTTAATTCTACCAGGATCTGAAACCTAGAAGCTACCATTTACTCTGGGCCACCTCCTGGTACAATTTTCATTGAGAAAATAATACCACACCGTCCCCTGACCTGACAGCTTGATTTTTAAAAGAAAATCCTGGGTCTGGAGAGATGGGTCAGGAGATAAGAGTTCAAAACTGAACAGGACTATGTGCGCCTGTAACACCTGCTTACAAGGGTGGGTACAGTGGAATCGAAGATTCCTGCCAGCCAGCCTAGAGGAATGAGAAGCTATGGGTTCAAAGCAACAACGCACAGAATGTCGGAGAATGACACTGGACATCTTTTTCTGGCCTCTGCATGTACACACACTACATATGTGCCTGAACATTCATGTGCATGCACCACAGACACATAATATACACCCATGCACAGAACTAAAAAAAATCTTATGAGCTGAGACCTGCTAAGTCTTTGGTTGACAGATGAGTCTACCTGGAAGAGAATGATTTATTAAAGATGAAATTTCACCCAGAAGATTTTGGACACTCGCATGAAGTTTAGGAACTGGCTGCTGTGTGTGACTATCCTCTGATAGAAACTGCCATCTTGGGGTCTCAGCCCTGCCTTGACTGTGCATGGCTTTGTGGGGTGGCTGGAGTAGAGGCGGGAGAAGAGCAGACAAAGGGTGCTCCACATAGGTGGTTACGGGACAGCTATCACCCTGAAGAATCTTTGAGGTACAGCCTTTGCTGGTGGGACACCAACACCCCGGAAATAACCCTCACTTGTGCTTTGTAAGGAAGCCTAATAAACTCACTGGCTCCTCAGAGAGAACTTGGGGTCTTGGAAGAAGTAGATGTTC
Source organism: Micromys minutus (assembly GCF_963924665.1). Lineage (NCBI taxonomy): Eukaryota > Metazoa > Chordata > Mammalia > Rodentia > Muridae > Micromys > Micromys minutus. Next base: position 52,820,440 of record NC_137984.1, on the reverse strand, counting down.
TCATGTCTCCCCC